>NC_045587.1:300000-385991 GCF_009819795.1 Aythya fuligula
TTGAAAGTACCAGGTTCAAGCTCTCACAGTGCCATCCCCCAGCACGGGAGAGCCACCAGCAGCTCAGCCCAGGTGCAAAGACACTTGGAAAGAGAAAACTGTCACAAAAGGCCCAAAAAAGCCACCAAAGGGACAGTGAAAATCACCCCGAGTAGTGGAGAAGGAGTCTGATATGACACTTCCCCATCCCACTCTGACACTGGGAGCCACTATTAAGAAAAGTGAGAAGCAGCACAGGAGCATTGCCCTGGCTGAGCTGAATTTCTCTTCTCCCGAGCCCTGCGCTGTTGCAGAGAGTTCGTGTGCCTTCCAGGCCGGGGGGACATTGCAAACAGTGTCACCAGGAGCTAATTTGGTAGCGTTAATAAATATTCCGTTCCAGTGATGGGTGGGAGATCTGGACCTCTCCTCTGAAGGTTGAGCTAATTAATCTCCTACCTTCCTCCTCTGATGTCAGGCTTTCTCATGAGGCCATTACTGGCCCTAATTAAAAGGCTCTTCAAGATGAGTGTCCCCGAACACCAGTCGCATTTTGGAAGTGACAATAATTACAGAAATTTCTTTGGTAGAATAATAATAATTACCCAACCACGACAAGAAAGGTCCCAGGTAGAGAGGACAGCAAATGGTGGAGAAATCATGGATTAGAGCCCTCATCTCTTCTGGTGGCTGGTGTTGGGCGAGGGAGAGGCACAGCCCCGCTTCCTTAAGGCTTGCTGTTCTCTGCCCATTGACTGTAAACCTGTTAGAAGTGCATATTTGGCCCCCCAAGCACTGAACTGCAGAATTCCTTATGCTAAGAGCTCCCCCAGTGTCTCCAAACCATGCAAAATTGCAGTCTGCCATCAATCCTCCAGCCAAGCAGCCCTAAAAACCTCGTCCAACCTCCCGGCATCCCCAGGGAGCTCAGGGCTTTGCTCTGCGTCCATAGGGAGCTGTCAGCACCAAGCACGCCTCTCCTCTGGGACCAGCTCCAGTTCTTTGGGGTTTCCATCGCTTCTGCTGTTCTCCAGCCTTTTTTCTATGGCTGGAATTGGGGATTTAAAAAGGACGAGCCCAGTTCCCAGGAGACGCCCCTGCAAAACTATTGTCCTTGGCCTGATGAGTTGCAGATGTTCCCCGTTTCTGGTCTGAGCCTGGATGTCCCATGGGATAAAACGCTGACCCAGATCCACAGATGCCCATAGTGCTTCCAGTCACCCCCAAACTGATGAAATGACACTGATCACCAATTCAGATTTAGCCCCAGGGGGCAAAAACTAGGTTTGGTTGGAAAGTGGTGTCTGTCCATCTTATGAGCTGAGCTGTAAGCCTGAGTTTTACCCTGCAGAAGACAGCAGCAAGTGCTTGTGTGCTTTTTTTTCCCTTTTTTTTTTTTTTTTTAATGTTTTTAACTCATACCAAAGGTGTTTGGAAGGGCAGCCCTGCAGGCACAGAAATCATCTCTCTGTGCAAGATGTGCTGTGGCAGTGAGGGGGGCAGCTCACCTGAAAGGAGGAAACCAACGGGTCACTCCTGTGGTCCAAGCAGTGAAAAAAATAAAAGATAAGAGAAAGAGCAATGACAAAAAAATCCACCTCCTCCCTAAAGGCGTAAGCTGAAAAATATGGCAACAACTATATTTTTTGCAACAGCCCCTCTTAAAAAATCCTGTAATGATTCATAATGACCCATCCAACTAAAAAGAGGAGTACCGGTGACCTACCTGTCAGCTTTTAGCATCCTGCTAACAAGCTTAAAAGCACCGGTAAGGAGTAGAGTTTAGCCACAACCAGCTTGAAGGAGGAAAATAGGATCTTGCTTTTAGGGGAACGGTTGTCCCTGCAGAAGGTAAGTGCCTTTCCCTCCCTTCTTTTCTACCAATCTACAAAGAAATTAAAGCAGAGTAACAAAAGTGCTTGATGATAAACCAAAAGCCTAATTTTCTGCAAACAAGGGTTGGGGGGGGTAGAATTTTACTCCCTTAACTGCTAAGCCATCCAGCCGAGATAGGAAATGTAAAACTCTAATTAGCCAACTCTTCTGAAAGCAGCTTTTCTGAGCAGATAATGGTCAGGAAAGTTCTGTAGTATTGTGGTGATACACGTGAGATAGAAATATTGCTGCTGGATAGAAAGGGGAGGCTCGCGGTAAAGTTTATTGCAATGAAGGATGTCGTAAATCCATTCCTGTGGCTGTGTGCCTATGACTGGGCAACACCGTACGGATAGATAACGATGGGGAATATCCACATGCACCCACCAAAATGCTGCCGACACACCTGGAAAGGAGGCTGTGTCGTGCTGCACCCACCTCCTGCTATGCTGCAAGGATTTGGGGGGGAGATCAACGGTAATTGCAACCCAAGACTTTTCCATCTTGACTTCCAGGAAGGCAAATGAAGATCATCCGCTGGCTGTACCTCTCCGGGCTGGTGTTTGCTGTGCTGATCCCGGCAGGGTGGCAGATGGGTCTCAAGGACCTGGCCAACGCATCCAGGTACGGGTGTCAGCGGAGGTGGCCGAGGGCGCAGACAGCAGCTGTCGGAGCAGCTCAGCTCTGCTGCCGGCTGAGATGTGAGCATTCCCGGCTCAGGGGCAGCCTTGCAATTAAAATGTGTCTGATTCTTTCATATTAGTCTGGACAAGCTCTCTCCTAGCACTCTGCCAGCCCACGCAGGGACATTGCCATGTCCCCCAGGGATTTCACGGTGCCCAGACCCAGGGGTTGTGTCGGCAGCACAGGGAGCAAGCCTGACTGCTGCTTTCCTCCCCACTTATAAGGGGCATTGGGCCCCCGAAGGCCAAAGACAGCTTGTGTCAGGAGCTATTAGCTAAGGCAGATTTGCTGGACATTGCAAGGAGCAGAGACCCAGGACGCGGCGATGCTGTGGGCACGGTGCTGAGCCCACCTCCACCCTGGGTTCCTCTGTTTCCTTTGGGGTCCTTCTTCCTGGGCAAATTTTTGGAACACTTCCATCAGCACCCCACCTGCATTCAGCCAAGCAAGATACAGGATATGATACTACATATATTGAATTTAAGGGACAGCACTGGCCAGGCTTGCCAGACCCCATGATTTTCATACATTACAGTTTTTACAAAGAATGCTCCATATACTATGGTATTTTGCAGCCCCTGCACAAAGAGGGCACAGGAACCCACCTATTTTATATGCATCAAACCCTGTGTTTTCACCCATCTTTCCCCCCGTCCTTCCCTCCTGAGCAGATGGCACTCGTACAAATCCCAGAGCGCTCATGGCTTCCCATCCAACACCAAGCGGCACTCAGAAGGCACCTTCACCAGCGACTTCACTCGCTACCTGGACAAGATGAAGGCCAAGGACTTCGTGCACTGGCTCATCAACACCAAGCGCTACAGGTAGAGGGGCCAGGAGAGTGGGATGGTGCTGGAAAATACCCTCCCTGATGCAAACTGATAACGCAGTTTTAGATGTTTTCTGCATTTTCTCTTGCCATTCCTGCAGATGCCCATATTTTAAATTTGGGTTTCTGGCTATATACCCTCATTCATCATATATCCAAAGGAAAAAAAGCACATTATGAAATCATCCCCGTCTCATTCTTATTGAAAACATCCTCGTTGGCTTTGGCCACGTGCCTGGGGCAGGCGAGGCGCTGACTGCAGCACTGCCTACCCTTGAGCCCATGCAGGGCTGCGTAGGGCAATGTCTGCAGCAGGTACCACGGCGGTGTCTTATTTTCGGCAGCTCCACGAAGAGGTACCTGAAAGAAGAGCCCCACAGCATCCCCTTCCCGGCCACTGTCCTGCCAGCAGTGTAAGTCATCTCAAACTGTATAAAGAGAGTAATTTCAAACTACATAGATCAGATGGGGTTGGGGCAAAGGCAGCAAAGTGCCGCTTCCTGAAGCTACCTTTCCTTTTTGCTGTCTCACGTGGATTTTCCAGCATTTCCAGACAATGAAGTAAGGAAAGTGAAGCTGTTTTGGGGCAGGGTCTTAAAAAGTTTATGACAGACAGAGGCAGTGTTGTTCTCATGGTGCTTTGTTCTGACATTTTTGCTTTATTTCTGATTTAACATGGGGGGGATCTGCATTTGCAGGGGATATTATAAATGCTTCACCAGAGCAAAGTGGTCCTTTGCCAAATGAGAAAACTGCTGATGCTTTTTCAGCGTTCATAAACTTATTTCTGTTTTGTGAAGGTCTTCAGTGTTCATTGCTTCTTTCCCCTTTTTTAAAGGTACAATTAAGCAGCAAACCAAGGCTTCCCAGCAGCGTCAGCCTGTGCTTCGTTTCCCAGCCACCTCCCAAGAGCCTGCACCCACCACCACTGCTGCTCAGCTTTCCCTTCCAACCTCTTCCCCACCTGTTTCTTCTGTACCTCTTTCTGCAGCGCTGCAGGTCCTGCAGCTTTCCCCAGCTTGCAATAAAACCCTTGCTAAAACTGTTTTCTGATGTCTCCAGCCCGTTCAAGCACCCCATGGGGATCCCACGTACTGCTGGCCGGGGGGCTTTGAGGCAACCAGGCTCTGAGTTCCAGTTCAGCTCAGGTTTTCCCATTTTTCTCCAAATTCTTTGAGATTTAGGTAAAAGAGCAAACAGAATACACCTGCCTGACCCCATGAGGAGCCCATCCTGCACAGACCTGTGCCAGATGGGGTGTTGTAGGACACAATTAAAAATAAATGAATGACTATACGAAAGACAACTAGAACCATTCTGCTCTATTTCTATGGAAAATGGTACCAAAAAAATCCTCCCAGGGAGGAGAAACTGCTTGGTTTTTTTGTTTGTTTGTTTTTGTTTGTTTGTTTTTTGCTACAGATCAAGGGATATAAGTGACATTGCTCAAAAAAAAAAAAAAAAAATTCAAATCTTTCCCCAATCAGCTTGTTCATGACCAAGCTCCAAGGGACAAAAATTTCCCTAAAATCAGCACTGCTCACTCCCCCATCACCTCCAAGACACCTGTAAAAATCTCCAAAAAGCACCTGCAATTCCTCTGTCAGCAACACAGCCCTTCAAAAGACACGGGAGTGGCACAGTGAGACAAACGAGACTTTTATTGGATTATTTTCCCATTATGTTCAATGAGCAACAGAAAAACCAAGGCAAACAGCGCTGTGACGGGTGAAAGACGTCAATCGACAGCCACGATTTGCAGACAGGAACCACGAGACAGCGACACAGATTGATGGCATTCAAGTTTCACAGAATAAGCCATATGTAAATCAAATTCTTAAAAAAAAAATCAAAATTTTGAACTGGCAAATAACACAGATTTGGTCAGATATTTTCTCTTCCTCCCCATTTTATTTACAACACTGAGCATTTCCAAACTAGATCATCTCTTACAAGAAAATAAATATATTATATTTCAGTTTCTCTGAAACAAAAATAATTTCTCTATTTCTACATGTAGCCTGCCAGGAGAAAAAAAAAAAAAAAAAAGGAAAAAAAAAAAAAAAGTCAGCATCTTATTTATTACCTTTATTCTCCCCCCTTTCCCCCCGAGAGCTTTCCGTGCATTTAATTTTGGGGAATTTTTTCACAAGGGCCCACGGGAGGTCGGAGCTTTGCTTTTTACATTGCTGGCTTGGCAAGCCTTCCTCCTCCTCCTTGCACCCCTGGGTGCTTTTAAAGCATCATCCTGTAAAAAAGCAGCTCTCGCACCTCACACATTGCCCCGGGGAGCTGTTTTAAGGCACCAAAGATGAGGATAACACCCAGCACCCTTTCTGCATCAAGGGGAACGGGGTTTGCTGCCAACCAAAACATCATGGGTCATGTTAAGGAGTTTGTTTTTTAATCCTAAAGAAACTCCTGGAATACCTTTGGGAGGGTTCTCCCCACCCCCTACAATTTTTCTCTGCACAAATCCTCTCAAAATATGGAGTAATCCACAGATTGATGGCGCATAGATGGGAGAGGCAGAAGCAGTGCTAGGACATGCAGCGGGCCCCAGGGGTGATTGCAATTTCATTATTAATGAGGCCTCATATTTTATTTTAAGTATATATATATATATATATATATATATATATAAAGAAAGAAAAAGACTAACCCTGTAAATAGGAGAAAAAAAAAAAAAAAAAAAGGTTGAAATCCAGAAAATGATCGTGCGCCCCACGCGAGGGCACGCTGAGGAAGCCTGGCTTGCTTTTTAAATAAGGAACCAGCAGAATTTTCCAGCAGCCCCGAGGCCATTGGCAGTGCAGACCCCGAGTGAGCCCGCTCTCGCGGAACAGCGGCCCCGCTTGCCTTCGGGCTGGTTTCTTTCTTGCTCTGCAAGGGAGCGCTGCCAGCTGCAGGAAACCGAGCGCGTGCAGAAAACAATCCCAGCCTCTGGCCCTGGTCCCTGGACCACAGGAGGGAACGGCTCTCTTCTCTTTAAATAGAGGCAGACAGAAAGAAAGCCATTGTCCCAAAGCTCGAGGGGCAACAATTCCTTGTTGGGGGCTGCTGGCAAGCAGCAAGCGGAGCCCAAGGGGTGCAGGAAGGCAGCGGGGCCGGGATGTGCATGGGTATTGCAGAGGAGCAGGCACCAGCTTTCATGCAAGCAGCTCAGTGAGAAGCCAGGCGTTGCACCTTTTCCTTCCTCCAAGCTAATTTTATTTTCCCCTTTGAGAACTAAAGCAGTTCTCTCCCTCTGCCAACCACCATGCCATGCTGGCAGCCATCAGAGCACAGCCTGCAAAACCAAATCCACGCTTTTTTGCCCCACTTGCAGATGTACCGCTGGCATCCTTGGAGAGGAATTCTTTCCTCCGAGGAGCACCATTGTGTCGTTGGCCCTTGGGACTTGTGCAATGCACAGAAAGACCCCACGGAGCCATCCCATCAGATAAGATGGTGGCAGCAGCGCTCGTGCACCCATCCCAGCTGCGCTCATGGCACCAAGAGCCTGGAGCCAGTTTGGACAGGGATGGGACCACTCTATTTTTCTTTTTTTCCTCCTGGGTTCTCCTCTCTTTCCAGGCTCTGTGGCCTCCACAAAGGACCTTGACTTGAGCACACATGCCTGGGGTGTCACCACAGCCCAACAAGATAAAAAGAGCACGGGCACCATCCCTGCTCAACAGCATTTTCCTGCAAGGCAGCAGGGAGAGGAAAAAGGAAAAGGCATCTTCCCACTTTCCTCCTGCTTCATCCTGCCCTGTGGAGGAAAAGGCTCTTTGCAAAGAATGGGGCAAAACAGAGAGCCCTGGGGATGTAAAAGGGAGGAAAGCAGATGAAGCTGGCTGCTCCCACAACCATACAGTGTATGTGAAGTCCTGGGTTTTAAGAGCTCCCTCATATGAATTTATAATATAATATAATTTATATGAAGCCTGGCTTCATATAATTTATATGAAGCCAGGGGACAAGAAGGTGGCATTTCTGCCATTTGCTGGATGGGTGCTGCAGCCTCCAGACTGATGACAGAACCAAAGCAAAAATAAAAAAAAATAAAAATGCAAAACTGGAGCAAAACCTTTTCCTAAGCCTTAGCCCAGCTGCTCAGGTGATTTCCACGCTCCCTGCCATGGAGGGCATCCCTCTTGTACCAATAAGAGACATAAGAGTGAATCAAGGACCCCAAACCAGACCAAAAACCTGGCAGTGACGAAGAAGAAAGCGGAGAATGCGTCAAAAATAACAGAAAAAAATTTCGTACATTCGGAGTTTATATTTGGAAAAAAAGGGAAAGGGGAGGGGGGGGGGGTTAGATATAAAAAAAATAGATAGCACTGAATGATGAAGCGGTAGCCGTCCCTCTACCACTACAAAACCGCAACAACACACGCGTGTACACACGGAGGCTGAACAACACCGAACTCCCACGGACTGCAATGTGCACCTCAGTTTGCTGGTCTAGAGATACTGAATGCCTGAAGCACACCAAGGATAACAGGAAATGTCTTGAAAATGGCTTTAATGGGAATCCTGCTACTCGGAGGAGAAAACCAGGGAGGGCTTGTGCTCACTTGTTTCCTTTCCTCCATGTGAAACAGCGGTTTGTCCTCGCTTCTGCGCTGGCTCATCCCTGAGTCACGTTCTCACTCCTCTCCTTCAAAGCCAAGATCCCTAAAGAGGAAAACTGGGAAAAAAAAAAAAAAAAAAGAGAGACCATCCCCAAGGAGAGGACCAGTCAGCATGCATAGACTCACAGAACAGAATCACAGAATTGTCTAGGCTGGAAAAGACCTGCAGGATCACCAAGTACAACCATCACCCTGCCCTACCAAGTCCCATCACTAAAACACACCCCTCAGTGCTGCATCCACACCTCTGAAATACTCCGTCACATGCACCGTGCAATCCTTTTACCTCTTTCCTCCTCGGATTCAGAGTTTTTCTGTGTTCATGGTAAGAGCCTTCCATACGGTTGTTTTCGACATTTCATCTGAGATGTTAATCTCAGAGGGGTCAGTCCTGCAATACATATTTTAGATAGCAATCACTGTGCTAACAGGAACCAAAGCCACCAACTGCATCAGCAAGGAGAATGGGGTGACCCAAAGCACTGAAGACCAGCACAAGCATGTGAGGTTTCACTGGTGATGAGTCTGGGAAAGCAAGCTTGAATGCTGTAGAGCAACAGCTCCGTGCAATTCTCTTGCAAGTGTTTAGCCGTGGCCTGGCCTCCCACTGCTGGCACAGGTCATGCCTGCAACTCTTCATTTCTAAGCACGAGGATCTCCAGATGCTGCAGACACACTGATGATGGGGTCAAGCATGAGTCGTGCAGTTACTCTGCTCAGAGCCCTGCGATCCCTTCCTGCAGCTCTGCCCAGAAACCTGATTTTCACACAAAGCTGACCGTTGGGTTCTAAGGGATGCTCAGCAAAGATGCAAGCAGAGCAAGTTGTGCCAAACCCCTACAAACTACTCTTGCTGGGGGTCCTGGCACTTGGTGGGGCTTTACCTGTCACTGTTGTTCTGCTTTGGGACATCCAGGTAGCTGGTCTTCACCAGGTTCAGCTGGACTGAATTTGCAGCAGCGGCTTCCATCATCTTCTGAGACTCCTGGCATCAAAGGGACAAATCACCTGTTCTGCCTTTGAGCAAAGGGCAGATAAACTAAAACCCCATACAGCCATCATGTGCTGCCCCCTCCTTCTGATTCCTGTCAGTTTTAGCTGTTGGTGGAGCAGGATAAAAAACTTCCACTGCAAACATTTTTGGAGGTTAAACACCCACTATGAGAAAATATTTGAAATACATAATAATAATAATAATAACAACAAACAACAACTTTCTTTGAAAAGACATTTTAAAATTCTATGTCTGTTCTAGTGGTAAGCTCACTGCTAACTTGGGGAAAAAAAGTGGTTGCGATGTGGGATCCAGGCTACTGGGATCTCCTTCTGTTTAGTTCTGATCTTTCCCAACTTTTAACAAACGGCTGCGATAGAAATGGGCAACCTCACAACTCCAGGGATATGTCCAACCCCACGCACATAGTAATCACAGAATCACAGAATCACAGAATTTTCTAGGTTGGAAGAGACCTCAAGGTCATCGAGTTCAACCTCCAACCTAACGCTAACAGCCCTCCACTAAACCATATCCCTAAGCTCTACATCTAAACGTCTTTTGAAGACTTCCAGGGATGGTGACTCCACCACTTCCCTGGGCAGTAAGTGTTACCTCTTCTTCTTTGGCTTCATTTTTGGCATCATCCAACTTCTTCTTCTTGCTTTCTGGCATAAGGTCATCCAGCCAGCTGAGCTCTCGCTTTGAGAAGCAGAAATCCATGACTTTCCGGACAAAAACGAGAGCCAAAACCTTCACGGAAAAAAAAAAAAAAGGGAAGATGCAGTGAGGCCAGAGGCAGTGCTACACCCCGCTGCAAACATCCCACTGAGAAGCAACTCCTACCATCATGGGAAAGACGATGGCAGCCCGGGACGCCTTGATGACCCAGAGCAGGACGAGGCAGGTCAGCTGGATCAGGGTGAAGAGATGCACCTTCCGCAAGGGCACGTGCCGCAGGTAGATGAAATCTGGCTGGTGTTTCGCCGGCATCCCGAACAGCTTCAAGCGATCGAAGAACTGCAGAATAACAGGGAGAAGTTGCCACCTTGGGGCTGCAGAATGGTGCTGGCCTGGCTGAAATCTGTAGGGATTTTTCAGGCTCTCAGTTACAATGAGGAAGCGTTGATCCCACCACCTTCCTCCTGGGAGCTGCACCCGTTTTCCCTTAGCTCTGTCTGTAAACCAGCTTGCCCACCAGCAGAGCTGTCCACCAAATTGCAGTTACTCCTAATTATTCTATAATTATCATTTCTTCGCTCCCCCAGCAAGGATTTCCAGCAGTGGGAGAAATTTCCTCCCATTTGCACTGAATTCCCCCATTTTCACATCACTGAACGCTGGCCTGCCCTAATACCATGAAACAGCACTGAACCTGCCTGGTCCTCCATGCCCCACAGACCTCTTGGGCCTCCACCGATTTCTTTGTTATACAAAATATTTTCATTGCTTGCTTTTGAAGAGGCTTTTCCCAAGCCACTGACTATCAGATTTTTTTTTTTTTTTTTCTGCTTCTATTAAGAGGAAATAGCAGGGAGCAGACATGCTGCATGCTATGAAAGTCCACACCTGGATTCCTCTGAGCGATGATACACCCATGTAGAGAAAGACACCGTACAGCACAGGCATTGGTATAAACTGCAAAGAGAAGACAGTAATTCTAAATAAAATAATTACATTTTCAAATAAATTTAAATTTAATTTCATTTAAATTTCAAATTTAATTGCATTTTCATTACCACTTCATTCTACAGGCACTACAGAAAGTTTCCTAAAGCTTTCCAGTTTCCACAGGGTTGGAGATGCTTTAAATTTTATCCATTAGACATTTTGTGCATTTGCCTGTGAGTTCTCTGCTTTAGGCTGAACTTTTGAGCTACATTTCATCGAAATAATCCTATTTTCCAGAAAGGTTGGAGGAAAATAGGTGATTTCACCCATGCTACCATATGCTGCGTTCTGAGATGGCAGAAAACCAGTTCTACATATTTGTGTGGCAACACACAAATGCAACGTGCCTCCTTTTAGCCTAGAGATGAGATTACTTTGTGGGAGGAACGTGCAAAGGATGACTGCAGCATGTTTAGCTATGGGAATGGCAGTTCTGAGGCATTTGGGGTGCAAACTGCAATCAATTAGCTTGCTGCCTGATTGAAAGAGAGCAGATGTAGTGGTCTGGATAGGCTAGATTGTAGCCCATAAACACAGGCAAGCCCAAAAAATAAAGCAGTGATGCGGCTTGATGCCCTCAAGCACACCAGACCAAGGTCTGCAGGGCTGGAAAGCCTAATGGGAGCTGGTTCCCACCATGGGGCATGCCCCAAGGTTTAGGATCACCTCCTCCTGTACCCCACAGCTACTCAGGCCTAGAGAGAAAGGACTGGTTTTGGTTTTGTATAATCTCCAAAAAATACAAATAAAAAATCAAGGCTGTTGGGTGTTTTGCATTTTCCTCCTACCTTTAATACAGTGGTCAAGAAGACGGAGCAGCCCATGAGCACAAAGATCATCAAGCCAGTGACTCTCTGCTCTCGTATCCCCAAAAACCTGGGTTGTTCTCCCGGAGCTGAGCAGCCAGACTCAAGTTTGAGGCTATTCACGTGGGTGATGGACAGGACGGTTGCAGCCACAAACCACGGCAGGCCCATGACAGAGCACACCCCGAGCATCACAGCCACCATGAAAAGGTCCAGGTGGTACCCGCATCCTTTCTGCGGGAGTGAAACAAGAATCAGAGCACCCCACGGCACAAGAGCAAGGACAGTGTGGACAGCCCAAACCCTGCTGGAGCTGAAGTCAATTTTTACAAAATTAAAAAAAAAAAAAAAATAACTAAGGATGTATCCACTCTTTGAACAAGCACTTTGCACGAAAATCTGGCCAGACAAAGTAATTTGTGGCTTTTTTTTTTTGTACAACTCCTACCTCTTCAAGAAATACTGACTTTTTTTTCCATTCATAAAAAAGTCACACTTGCAAGCAAGATGTGACTCTGAGTTATCCCTGGCAGCGCATCAAAACGATTCATTCCCCCAAGCATCTGCTGACATTTTAAAACAAAAAAGCTCTTCTGTATTGCTCTAAGGTTAATTTGCTGCTCTGAAAGATTCCTTGTCCAACTTCCCCTGTCTTTTGCACCCTGTGTCGTCACCAATGCAGGAGAG
Source organism: Aythya fuligula (assembly GCF_009819795.1). Lineage (NCBI taxonomy): Eukaryota > Metazoa > Chordata > Aves > Anseriformes > Anatidae > Aythya > Aythya fuligula. The sequence continues at coordinate 312,148 of NC_045587.1, forward strand.
CACCCGTCAAGCAGAGTTCCATTGTCCCAAGCCAATTTGCAAATTTGCTTCTGCAAAGCACTTGGAAAAGGAGCTTCTCCCCACACCTGCAGCCCAGAGTGGGTTGGGGATGGAGTCACCTCTTGCAGCCCCTTACCTTCAGCCTGTGCTCCTTCCTGTTCACGATAACAGCGGTGATCTGCTGGTCCATGAAGATCAAGATGGTGCAGAGCAGGGCTGGGATGAGTGCAGCCAGCACCGTCCACCAAGGGTTGGGTCCTATGGGGCTGATGAGCCACCCACGGTCATCTCTGGTGGGCTGTGACAAAGCAGGGACGGCAGCTTCATCTCCCAGCCCAGACACTTCGCTGGCTTTCATTTTCCCCTCCATCACCTCAAGGTGTCCCCATGGGCACAAGGTGAGGCCAGCTGTGCCAAGACACCCCATTACCTTGAACATATGGGGGACGTGGAGCTTCGGTGAGGGGATCCCAATCAGGAAGTCAATGAGCACCATGACGACGATGGTGAGGAAAACAGCAAAGTCACTTATGGTGGACCGTACCTGTGGCAAGAAAGCAGAGCAGAAAGGGTCATGGCACGAGACAGACAAATTAGGGACGTCAGCAGCATCACAGCTGGTTAACAAAATCCCACCACTCTGAGGACATGCAGCCAAACCCCTTGGTTAGAAACTGTTGCTGTGTTTGTCCCTGTAAGATCTGGTGTCCGACTTAAAAGAAAACAGTTTAATTAGGGGGAAAGGTTTGGGGTTTTTTTAACTGCCTTTTTTTTTTTTTAATTAAAATATTTGGAAACAGACACCTGCCACTACAGCCACTCTCACAGCTGCAATGGGAATAAGGCACTGAGGCATATTTGTTCCCTGTAAGGAAGAAATAATCTCTTTTTCTACAACAGCTTCTCATTGGAATCAGCTTTTCCCTAATGCAAAGATGGTAAGGGGAGGAAAAAAAATACAGACAAACAAACCAAACACAAACAACCTCTGGAGGACCTGATTTCCCACTGCCTGAGTGCAAATTTGCTCCGGGACAGGTCATAAGGTAGGTGGGATCACTGTTCCACCATCTTCTACCTACTCTGGTTGGGAAATAGCGGCTGGTTTTAAACATCTTCAAGGAGCTTGACAGGACAAAGGTGGAGAAGAAGAGGATGCAGGACCAGAAGAGGACATTGGGCGTGTAGGGGCCGTTGTGTCCACAGGCGGGTCCGTGAAATTCTCCATGCAAATGTCGACATTCCTGGAGAAACAGAGCATCAGGACACAACGGCAGTGCACATGCTGCAGGGAAACCTTGGATAACTGGGGGAAGGGTTAAGGATTTGGGTCCAAGATCCACGATTTTGTACCTACTGCTGCCAAGGGAGATGTATATTTAATGAGCAGCAGCAGCAGCTTAACGAGTGACACGTCAAACTACACGGAGGGGAAATGCAGAGATGTGATGGGACACCATGCCACAGGCCCATGGCACATCCTCCACCTGAACAGGAGGTAACTGTGGCTGAAAAAGACACCACAGGGGAAGGACACATCCAGAAGAGGACGCTGGAAACTCTTGGGGATAGAGAAAGAGGGAGCAGGGAAGGAGGGCTATGACCACCGTGGTAGGAAAGACACAAATTGTCCCTTCCCAGGGGAGGACTCACAGAATCTGGCCAAAAGGGGCTGAAGATGTCCATGAGAGCCTCCATCCTATGCCTGGGCTCTGCTTCCAGCACCAGCAGCCCGGGAGGCTGCTCAGACATGCAAATTTATGCACGTACTTACAGACAGCGCTGAATAAGAAACCGGGGCCTGGAGTTATTAAGGACCAATTAAAGAACCAATTACTACCTTCAAGCATGAACTTAAGTCCTCCAGCATCTACAACATTCAAACCACCCACTTAACCTCGCTCCCAGCCAGAAGTACTGTCCTGCAGAGGGCTGAGGATGACAGTTATCACCCACGATGCTGGTAACAAGGCGGACTCCCCATCCCAGGGCAGACCACGCGTCTTGCACTTAAGGACTGATTTTTCAGAGCAGCCCCAGCACGGTTTGAAGCATGCCATCACCCGGAGGGCGCAGAGTTTCGCACCACATCAGCGCCCACGGGAGGGTGCTTGCAGGGACGCGCACACCCCGCGGCACAAGGAAGCGGCAGCCAGGGACTTACGGTCACCGTGAGGTTTCCCCAGGCGATGGCAGACACGTTGATCTTGTTGCTCTCCCAAAAGCGCAGGGTCTCGTTGCTGGGATGGGTCGGCGCCTCACACTTACAGCTGGGAGGAGAAAAGCCAAGGGCAAGGGTAAGGCGACGGAGGTGCAGCCCTAAGCTCCTGCCGAGGAGCGTTTTAGGCCAAAAAACCCACTAGTAGATGGTGAGGAAGTCAAGCTTGCTGTGCATGTGCACAGGGTAGGTCTCTCCCAGGCAGATCAGCTTCTCCAGAGCCTCGTAGATGAAGATGATGCAGATGAGGGCAGCGAAGGCTTCTTCGGTGAAGCGGGTGATGTAGCACACCAAGCAGCTGGCATCCGTGGCCACCAGCACCACGCAGAGGAAGGCGGTCCACAGCCCTATGCACGTCCTCAGGGAGAGGTAGGAGAGTGCATAGTCCCTGGGAAAACAAAATAAAGCAAAGGGTGGGAAGCCCAGCAGGAAGCTCCAAGACGTGCCATCCTTCGGGGAAAATCCGGAGCTGTTTTGGAACATGTCGAGCCTGTGGATGGTGAACGCGGTTTCCATGTACTACTACAGACAGCCTCGGGGCTGCAGTGCAGGGTGTGGGCCCACAAGAGGAGAGGCCCATTAGATAATTATCATTATTTAGCAATTATGCTGTGTTAACGCCTTGGAGGCTAATTGAGGTCAGGTGCTTACTGGGGAAGGCGCTGTTCTCACCCATCACCCCATGCCCGAGCACAGAAACCAGCTGGCTTGGCACCCAGGCACTTGCTACCAGCACGGTGGGGCTTAATAATAGAAGTGACTAATTACAGCAAGGGTGGTTAATCAAAGTCATCACAACAAAGGGCTGTCATGGAAAATATGCATTTCACATGAAAAGCCCCTACTTTCTCAATAATATCATCAAAACTCAAAATGTTTCAGCAAAAAGGAAAACTATTTGGATATTTGGGCAACATATATTTATTCCCACTTCCAGCAAAAAGCAGGCTAAAAAGTGCTTAGCTTTGTGCTGGGAGCAAAGTAAATCTTCCTACTCCCAAACCAGCGTGATTTGTCTCCTTTCCCTCATGCATCCCATCTTGGTCATCCTCATTCTTGTGGTTTCTCCTCCTCATGCTTCGATTTAACTCTGCAAACCCTTTAGTCCTCCAGAGGCCAATTGCTCTTGCACCATCACTAACGAAAGCAGGAGCACACACTGTACACGACACAGAAATTAATTTCAATCTTACAACCACCTCTATGAAAAATAACCAAAAAAAAAAAACCACATCTTTTTGCTATCACTGCACCTCCTTACTTGCAGAACTTGTAGAGGATCTTCTCAAACACGAGGACAGGGCCGGTGCTGCCGAGAATGGTGAGAGGTTGGCCGGCAAAGAGGGAATAGACCACACCAGTCATGGATGCGCCCAGTAATGACTCCATGGCACTCTGGCCAGGGAAGAGAGAAGCAAATAAATCATGTGAGCAGAGCTGCAGCAAAGACTTTTTCATAGAACAGGTTGGAAAAAGACTTTCAAGATCATCAAGTCCAACCATCAACGTGACCTGATGAGTCCCATCACTAACCCACATCCCTCAGTTCCACATCCATGCACATTTCTTAAATACCCCTCCGTGCTACCCCACGGAGGAGAGGTACTCACTATGTGGCCGTCGGTCGCCTCCCCCAGCAGCCCCCCGAAGGTGATGACAGGGGACATGCAGGCACAGTAGAGGAAGAGGAAGGATGCCAGACACTGCAGGCTCAGAGCATCCCGAAAGTCACTCCAGAACCATGGGACTTTTCGCTTCACATCCAGGATCAGACCTCCAAAGAGCCTGGAGGAAGGACAAAGAAATAGGCTGTTGTCCTGGCAGACCACAGTGAATTTTCTTTGCTGCAGAAGGGCAATCATGAGCACAGAGTATCTTCCATTGCTAAAAAACAGTGTCTTTCTCCCAGTTTACACCCAGTAGGAACTGGGACACACACAAAAAACACCCTCCAACAACAAAAAAGAGCTAACCTGACACCCCATCCTCTGTTATTGCAACAGCCCCACACGTGCAACGATGCTGTGGCTCAGCCCAGCTGCCCCAGGCCCCCCAGCTGCCTGGCCCAGGGACCCAAGTAGGTAACGCGGAGCCCCTTTACTGCAGCAACTAACCCCAGAAAACACTAGAAGGGAAGGTGCATGCTCAGTTTTTAGAGGCAAAAAAAATGATAACATTAAAGCTCACACCTTCCCGTTCGCTCTAATTCAGGGCCACTGTGTTTTTCTGGCTTTCTATGAGAAGCACTGTCATCAAGAAGTCCCGGCGTCTTCCTTTTTTTCTGTCAAAAAGGAAACAGAGATACGTATTTCTTTGTAAGCCTCCTGCCCGTCCCCCTCACACCTCCCTCCACCACGGCACCCACCTGTGAAGGGAGATTTTTGGGGGGCTCGATTCGGATCGATGGATCCCACTCTCCCGGCGGCAAGACCGTGACCTGATCCAGGAACTCGTCGATGCCAGCCACAAGGTCTGCCCGGTTCTTGGCTTTATAGGCAACGTCATGGAAAACCTGTCGACAGGAGACAACAGCTCGGATGTCCTAACCAGTGCAATAAGCTCTTAGCTAAACGCAAGATAATTTCCCCCAAATTTCGTCAAAAGGAACAATCTGATGCGTTTGTGGCCATCTCCTCCACAGGGATCCCGTCCCTCACAGCACTCCACAGCTTTTTGCTTAAAAAGGAGAGGTTTTGCTGGCCCTGGCAATGCCTGGACAGCATGTTGGGGATCCCAGGGAGAAGGAGAAGGATGAGGTGCAGGTCCCAGGTGGGATTTCAGGCTCTGGGACATGGGGTGATGTAGAGCCAAGTGTTTGCTTTGGAAGCAAACAAGGGGTGGGTTATCTGGAGAGCTGTGGACAGCTGGGAAAGCAAATGTGCTTCTTCACTACAGTGCAGAAGGGGAGAGAGGAAGATAACTAAAAAAGACCCAGAGATCTCTCTTATCTCATCACACCTCATCCGTCATGAGAGTAGCCATGGATCTGCCAATCTCGTGGTACTGATGGGCTTTTCCTTCTGGTCCCAGCAAAATAAACAGGAACCTGGGCAAGAAAAACAGAAGGAGAGAGAAGAACATGCCCTTGCTTAGAGAGCGCTCAGAGAAATTGCCAGGAGCACCCAGCCCAGAATGCAGCTTGAGATGGGGAATGCACGCTCACCGCCTCCGGCAATGAATATGAAATTCATCAAAACTTGCTAACTGGATTTTTGGGCTGACTCTCATTAAAGATAGCCAATGCATTTTTTTTTAATGTTTGGGTTGATGTTCATTAAAATTGAGGAATGCATTTAAAAGCTGCGGTAGGGAAGGGAGAAGCAAAGGTGAGGAGTGACAGATGTGGGAAATGTGCTTGTGGAGTCGCTCCTGCTGGCCCCATTTCCTTGGGATGAAATTTGATGTTTTGTTTGTTGTTTTTTTTTTTGTTGTTGTTATTTCTAAATAAAAACCTTGGGCATTCGGACCTGGTTGGGATGGGAACTTCTGTCATGCCTGAGAGGAGGACCGCCGGGGTCAGGCGGGCAAATGCCATGATGGGCTGGTGAAGGAAATCCAGCTCTCCTACGAGCACGTTTGCTGCTTCAGCCCCAATAGGAATTTTCTTCATGAAGTGCAGCTCAGCCTGGACACAACAAGCGATTTTCAGGCAATTACCCCAAAATGAAAGCCCACAGCAATCTGCTGCATGTTCTGCAGCCAAGTTTGCAAGAGCAAAGCCAGCCCTAAAGGCATAAGAAAGCTCCAGGTATCTCACCTTGCTTAAATCCATTGGGCTGGTGTCATGGTTCACCCCATTTTTAGCTTCTATGGTGGTGGGAGGAGTATGGGGGGTGAGTGTTTGGGCTGGCAGGAAAAAGAAAGACACTCAGAAAGACAGACAAGGAGCAACTGGGACGCTTCTCCTCAGTCAGGGCAAGTCTAATGGGGCCAAAGCCCTGCAGAAACCTTCACCTGGTGCCAAAGCCCCGCAGAAGCTTTCACCTGGTGCCAGACCCTGCAGAAACCCTCTCCCGGTGCCAAAGCCCTGCAGGAGCCCTCACCTGGCTTGTCGAGGGGGTGCAGGTCTGGCTGCCTCTTGCTCACGTCGGCAAACGAGCGGACAATGGGGAGGAGGTTGTTTCTCTTCTTCTCGTTCTGATGGTGGTGCTTCTTCAGGAGGACTTCTCGGACTTTCTCCCGCATGCTCTCGTCAAATTCGCTGGACTGGTTTTGCTGGTCCAGGATCATATCTGAGGGTGGAAAGGGAAATGAAGCCACCAAAGGAGAAACCCCCAAATCCCGGGGGGAATGCGGGAGAGCCTAGCATAGGCACAGCCCTGCTTAGTGAGACATTTTAATACAGTTGAGTCTTTGCAATGAAAGCAAGAATTTTCTTTTGCTAAAACCCATCATCAAAGTGCTTATTCATCACTCAGCTAAGATCATTATTTCTCATTCTAAATAATGCAATTTCCTTGCCCGATCTGGCCTTTCTGTATTACTCCACACATTTAACCAAATTATAAGCAATCTATAGCGCAGACTTTCCCTGAGTTCCCCTGGCCAATTGACTGTAATTTGCTGAGCCCAGGGAGAAATGTGCTAAGAATGGCGCTGACTTCACCAGCTCTTGAAAAGGTTGAATGGAGACCTGCCAGTCAAGGATAATTTCTCCAAAGCTGTTTTTTCAATTAACTTCAATTATCTTCCCCACAGAAACACACTGCTTGGTCATCTGCCAGATAAACTCTGCCTTTAAAGCTCCTAAATCCTGGATGTTAAGGCAAAAGAAAAAAAGAAAAAAAAAAGAATGAGAGGAAATGGCTTGTAATATATAGTTTATTTAAAGAGGTTCAGCTCTCAGACAGACTCTGTATTTCTAAGAGCAGACTGCTAAGCCCTTGTGCACACTCCCTTTTTGGCTCGAGAACATTCTCTAATTGTTTCTGTAGCCCCACAGATTGCTTTCAAAAGGATCCCCTATCGGAAGGAAAAGCTGGTGCGACTGCCACACGCTCAGGCTGCAGCCGGGCCGAGGCAGCACAGTCCCGCACCCAAAAAAATCCTTCCAGACTCAAAAAAGCAATGGGATTTCTGGAAGAGAGGACGTGCCACTGGGTGAGGTTTGGGTCAGAGGCAGGCGGGTGCTACCTGCAATCTCCTCGGTGCTGTTGGCGCACATGTCCAGCAGCACCGTGCCTTTGATGATGCAGTTCCTCAGCTCGAAGAGGCTGTGCAAGGAGAGCGTGGCCACGTAGGGCTTGCTCCAGCGCTCGCCGCCGTCTTCCACGTCCTCCTCAAACTTCAGCCACCTGCAGACATCACCCAGCATCAGCCCCATTGCAAGAAAATAGCCCCGCTCGGCAAGCCCTGCTTTAACAGAGCTGAGGGGTGGCAGGAGGAGAAAGTTCCTCACATCGGCACCCCAAGCTGCAAGCTTCGTGCCCTGGCAAGCAGAGCCCGTGCGTGCTGCCAGCACGGGGACTGCTCTCCCAGCTGCAGGACGGGATTTACCTCGCCGTTTCCTTCCACTCTGCATCTTCACGCTCCTTCACGCAGATCTCGTCCAGCTCGGTGAATAAGTCGTGGGGGACGTGCTGCTCATCCTCCTCGGTGCTGAGGATGAACTGCACCCGCTGGGACGGGGTGTCTGGCAGAAGACAAAGCCGCGTCCCATTACTGGGCCTGAACTGTGCAGTGAGCATTGGACCAGCACCAGTTCAGCCCTGAACACTGGGGCTGGTCCCTGTGCCCTGCATCTGCCCAGGCTGGGCATGCGCACAGCCGTGGGAAGCATCTCTTCCACCTCCCCATAAGGAGGGGCTGCCTGACTTCCCCACATTTCCATTTTTAAAGCCAGAATCATTAAGGAAGGCAAGCCTAAATTTGCTACGCATTTAACTGCCTAAACAAACAAACGAACAAACAAATCCTGGGAGAAGTTTGGAAAAAGAGGGCCTTGCTAAATAACGCAGTTTTCCCTCAAAATAGCAGCTAGCCACTCAAACCAGCCACACTTGCCCAGGAGACATTTAGCAAATGTGGGACTTACAGTGGTAGCCCTGGTCCTCAGGGGCTGCCCCCTTGGCCCGCTCCCGTTTCCGATGCTTCTGGCTGCGGGGCCGGTGGTGCCGGTGGCTCTGCCTCACCAGGGGCATCTGCACACCCACGTACAGGGTCCGGTGGCCTGTGGGAAAGCAGCATTGGCATCACTTTTGTCAGCACGATGACAGTCAGTGCTCATCCTTTCTTCAGAGACTATCTTACTTCGGCTTTGCAACAACAGACCAAACAAAGCGACGGCTCCGGGTTATCTAAAATGCCCCCGAAGCATTGAACCTTTTCCCAAACTTCTGCTTCGCCTGGACAGCACTCAGACTTGCTCATTAAGCGGACACCAAATGTAATTATTTTTAAAATCTCTGTATGGCGCAAGGCGGCGGGAGGAGATCAGATCAACCCCATGATAATGAGCTCCGGAACAATAAGGGAAAAAAAAACTGCAGCCCTGTGTCTGCAGCCGTCAAATTATTCTCCTGACCTCGCCAAGCCAGGAGCAGCCTCGGCGAGAAAACGAGCCGTGAATCATCTCACCCCGTGGCTGCAGCTCACGCCGTGGCCTCTGCAGGGGCTTTTTCCCTCCGTTTTAAAAGTTACAGGAAAATCATAAAAAACAACTGTGCTCCTTGATGAAGAGGCACGGCAGGTTTTGCTGCAAGCACCGAGCAAGGGATGGCTTAGGGGCTACAGGCAATGGGAAAATGACCTGGGCTGGGGGTCAGCAGGGGCTCGGCAGGGTCTCACCTTCCAGCTCCTCCTTCTCATAGTGAATATTGACAACGTTGCTTGTTCCCCCCTGGTCGACCACCGCCTCTTCATCAGGTCTCTGTTGGGCAAGGAGAAGAAGGTCAATGGGGCTGGGGACACGGAGCTCCCGTACATCCTCCCAGCTGATCTAATGTGGGCTTGCAGGAGGCAGCCCCGCAGCCAGAGGCCAAATAAAACAGCTCACAGGACTGCTTATTTTTTGTAAGAATTGAAGGTGGAAGTATTTGCTGCAGGGAGAGAGGGCAGAGCATTTCAGACCCACACCCCTCAAAAAAAACAAACAACACCCCTCCCGCCTTGTTTGTGCAGCTCCTTTGCAACTTTCAAGAATAAATAAATAAACAGAATTTTCCAAATCGTGGGAAAAAAAAAAAAAAAAAAAAAAGCACTTTGCACGGCAGTGATTTTCAGTCTGAAAATACCAGTTGGCTACATGCTGCTGTGCTGGAGATACCTGCAGGACTCACTAGATGGCAGCTGGCCACAGGACATCGCCTATGCATTGCCCAAATGAGTGCCCTTGAGTTTTCGCTGGTTTCCAAATTATTCTGTTATTAAAGGCACAAGGGGGCTGTCAAAGGCTGGGGAGGATTGAATCGCCGAGGTTCACGTTCACAAGCCCCCTGCTGACATCACAGCAACCAAAAGCTTTTTGTCTGTTCAAACCCAAAAATAAATATCTGTGGGTTTTGTTTGTTTGGTTGGTTTGGTTTGTTTTTGTTCTTTTTTTGGGGGGGGGAGAAGGGTATTTTTTTGTTTGTTTGTTTGTTTGTTTTGATTTTGAGCACCCAGTTGCTTGGTTCCTGAAAGTCTGAACAAGAGTGAGAACTGGGGAAACCGGCTGAGCTCTTCTATGAAACTCAAGAAGCAAGAGGTTCACCATCCACTCAGAAACAGCCCGAACCAGCCCAAATTCTGCAATGTTCAAGCAAAACACAAAATGCCACATTCGCCTGTGCTGCCCGTTGTAGCAATAAGGACACAGCAACCTCGAGGACTTGTTCAATAAATAAGTAAATTATAAATAAATAAATAAATCGCTCCTTATCGCTTAAGCTGCTGACACTAATCTGAAATCTGCCCTTTTTCCCCCAGAACAGTGTTCCCTCCTGGCCAAAGCAGCACGCTGGTGGCGCCCACGCACGCCGGTGGCTGCGTTATCACGCGCTGGTGGCTTTGCCATCCTCCGCCCGGTGACAGCCTCTGCCACCCTCCGTCCCCTCTTAGCAACGCGTCCGGCTCCCCCCGGTCCGGGTTGCAGAAAAACAACCTCGGGAGAAGCGTGGGGTGAAAGGCCTTCGGGAAATCACCTCAAATTTGCAAGCCTGAGTGGGCCCTGTCGGGAGGCAGAACAAACAGAGCGACCTGCGGGCCGCAGTTTCCAGAGGCTGGCAGAAAGCTGTCTGCTCCCTCACAAAACCTTTTGCCCCCATGGACCCAACAGGTGATGCCAAACCTACCCCCGGACCTCTCGCCCCGGTGCCAACCATCTCCTCCTGGCATGCCGGCTCTGGTTTTTGGGGAGTTTTCACGTTTTTGGGTGGGAGGCGCCTCTCGGCCGAGGCCTCACCATCCTACCTGCAGCTCATCCAGAAGAGTCACGTCCAGCCTGCGCTCCCGTTCGGCCTCACGTTGGTCACCGGCTTTCCATTGAGCCTTTGGGCCATGCATGGGGCCCGATTCTCCCGGGACATCCGAGCGGATCCCGCGCCTTCTCGCCAGGAGGGCCCCAGCACCACGGGCGTCACCAGAGGCACAAACACCAACGGCCCTTCCAGAACCAGAACCCCCAGGCAGATCCCGGCAGGTATTTAAACCCTCACACCCCGAGACTGGGAGATGCCAACAAAACTCCTGTTCCCACCAACGCTCGCACCACTACCACACCACCAGCCCCTGGGGCTGCTGCGAAATTCAGCTCTCGCATCCTATGTGGCCGGAGATACCTCAGCCAAGCGGCTGACAAAATTCCCTTGGGGGTTAGGATTTGGCTGAGCCAAGGGCATCCGTGCCCAAAGCGCTCCCAGTTGAAGCCCATCTGTTAATATGTCTGGAAAAAGGAGCAGCAAGTTTGTGGACGTGCTGAAGGTCATCGGAGAGCGTTTGCCCATTGTCAGCGCAGCCAAAGCTCGTGCTGAAATCAAGGGACAGGACGAACCCGGCTCCTCTTCGAGCAAAAACTGTTCCCGATGGAGTAAACAGAGTAAATGCCTTGTCCTGCTGGGGCAAGAGGCGTGTAACGTGCTTGGGTGTACGTAAAAGCATGAGCTGCTGAAATGCAAGTGAGGTGCAAACTGGTGGGAAAATAAATGCTGTGGGACAGTACTGATTTTTGTCAGCATTTCCTTCAAAAACCACAGCATTTCAAGAAGGTCTCGCTTTGGCATGGCCTCCTTTCAGGCTTCTATTAGTTAAAAATCCTTATTAGTCAAAGCAAGTCCCAGCATGGCACTGAAACACAGAGCTTCGAAATGGCTCTTGGAGTACATGAAAGAAAAAAAAAAACTCTTCCAAATTTTAAAATAAAGTCTATCTTCCAACAGTAGGATTTCCTACCATGCAAGGACACAGCAAGGCAGAGCCCCTTGCAAAGTGCACCCTTCCCTCCCCATGCTCCTGCTGGTTTCTTCTCCCCAAAACTTGCTGCCCTGCTTTCCCGAGGGGTGAAATCAGTTCCCGAGAAACCCTCACAAAGTGCAGGGCTGGGAGACGCATCCAGATAAGCAACGTTTTTACTCTTCTCGCTTCCCCTGCTCACATTGGCCAGCTGTCTCCAGCCCCACTTTATTTTCTGATCGGAGCTAATCCATCATTTCTATGATGCAAATTCGCTTGCTCTGATGAACTTCCTCCCCGGCGCCGCTCGGCACAAAGGTTAAGTGCCCAGCTTGCCCTGAAAGGTGACACGGGGTGTAAAATAACACGGAGAAGGAAGCTGACACCGAGGTCTAATCAGTTAAAATCCCATCATGACCCAAGCTCGAATCCCCGCTGCTTTTTTATTATTTAGTGTTAATGCTTAAAGAGCAAATACAAGCACAAACTGGACAAGTGGGCACCTCCCTCTGCCAAAAAGTCCCAGGTTCTGCTGGGTCTGTGGCAGGATGCTCTGAGCATCCCATCACCCTTCCCTGCCCATTGCAGCATCCCCAAAATCACTGCAAGCCTTGCACAGAGATGCTATCAAAGCCAATGGCCCTAATCAAAACTCTCTGGGACCCAGTTAGGGCACCTGAATGGGCCCCGCGGGGTTATCTCACTGGGGACACTGGAGGATTTAATGGTTTAGGAGAGCCATCGCAGTGTGGAGCCGTGGGACGGGACCGTGGGATGGGGCAGGGCAGGAAGGAGAGGACCCAGGACGGGCACCAGCCCTTGCAGACGCTTCGCCCTCCCTCTCTGTCCTTCTCCACCACTGACAGGCGCCTGGAAAACATCAAATCATCGAAAATGAGCCGGGAAAGGGGACGCTGAGCTTTGCAGGGCATGTCTGTGGGCTTCGGAGCAGCCAGAGTGGTTCCACTTCGCTATTTTCTAAGCAAAAAGCTCCGTCTGGCTGCTTCCTAGCTGGTTTTGTCGGGAAGCAATTATTGCTTGTAAAAATGAAATCAGAAATCACTGGAGCAAAGGAGGAAGGCTCGTTTTGACACAACTGCAGTGAACCCCTTAGTGCTGTGAGTTCAGCACACGCCTCTCCCCGTACCCACCTCAAAACTTCTCAAACTTATTGTTTTGCAGTGATTTTTTTTTTGACCCAGCAGGAGAGAGAGGGCTTTTGGAGTGCCCTGCCTGAGTTTACCTGCCCCAGTGCAACTCCTCTGGTTGAGAAAGAAAAGTCTTTCCCCAGGGAAACTCTGGTGTAATTGAGGACTGGAAAAAGCTCAAAGACGAGGGTCAGGTCTAGCTTGGAGCCCTCCTGGTGCTGAGGAGCACCACAAGCACCGTGTGAGCAGGCAAAGCTCGTGTCCCGTCCCCCTGGTCCCACCACGTGCCAGCAGGACTGGCCAGCAGCCATGGGAGGGATGGGGTCCCTGCAGCTCCATGAGCCACGCCAGCTGAATGGACTTAATGATGCCCCAAATGTAATTAACGAGGCTGATCCCTGTGTTACTGCAGGATGAGGATGCTGCCTGCATGGAGCCGAAGCAGGGAGGGAGCTGGGGGATGCTCCGGTAGTTTTCCCTTTGCCGCCTCCATCCCACTGTCCCCATCTCCCCGGGGGTGAGGGAAGGTGAATTAAATTCACCCCCCTTGTCTGCCACCCAGAGCTCCTCCAGCGGGGCCTGGCCCTGCAGGAGGACTCGGGGCCACCACTCGTGGGGCACGGGGTCCCAGGGGTGCTCAGCAGCGAGGGGACGGGCGCTGCAGGGGGGGCAGGAGGCGCTCCCCAGGGACCTCCTGGCCAGGATGATGCTAAAAGGGGGGTGGGAGGGGTGGGGGCCACCTCCCCGCTGCTCCCTGCCCACACCCCAACACCAGGCACTTGGGGGGGACAATGGCAGAGCCCCCCCTTGGCTGCGTGGCACGGGGACAGTGGCCTTTGTCCCCCTCCGACGGGCTGCGGCCTCAAAGGGGGGGTCACAGCCAGGTGTGGGGGGGGAGACAAGGCGTGTGGGAGATGCTGCCGGCTGGGGCGCCCCCTCACTAAACACCTGGTGCCCCCCCAGCCCCCCTGCTGCCTCACACCCCCCTCGCACCCACCTTGAGCACCCACTTGTGCCCCCCCCGCCCCCCCCTTTCGGCCTTGCAGATGCTTCGCAGCCTCCCCTCGCACCCCTTCAGCAGCCTGCCCCCCCCCGAGCCCCATTTTCCAGATGCCCCCCCCACCATTTACGGACTCCTCCTTTGCAGCCTGCTCCCCCCCCCCTCCTTGCAGACGCCCTCCCTCCCCCAACCCCCCCCCCCGAGCCCCCCCCTCCTCCCTCCGCCGGCAATGCCGCAGTGAGCAGCCACCGAGCATCCTCCGGCCGCACCGGGGGGGGGGGGGGTTGATGTGTGCCCCCCCCCCCCCAGGGCCGCTGCCCCCCACCTGGTAGCTGAGGATCCCATCGGGCTCGTTGCTGCCGGCGGGCATGGCTGGGCCGGGGTCGGGGCTGGAGGACGGGGGGGGGATGGAAAAGGAAAGGGGGGGGGGGGGTCCCGGGCTCCCCCCGCGGCTCGGGGGCCAGGGGGGGCCGCAGCCGGCTGCAGCCCCGGTGCCGCTCACACCGGCTCCACCATCTCCCAGAGCCGGGGCCAAACCCCGCCCAGGGCCGGGAGGAGGAGGAGGAGGAGGAGGAGGAAGGAGGAGGCAGGGCCGGGGCTGGGGGGGTCCCAGGGGGTGGGGGGCAGCGCCCGGTGAGGGCCCCGCGGCCTCGATCCGGGAACAGCCCCCCCCAGGTCCCCCCAGCACGGCCCCGGCCCCAGCCCCAGGAGCCCCTTCGGGGTCTTCGAGGTCTCCCTCCAGCCCCCCCCCAGCATCACCCCCCCAGCACCACCAGCAAGCCTCCTCCAGCATCACCCCCAGTCTCTCCCAGCATCACCCTCCCCCAGCATCACCCCCAGTCCTCCTCCATCACTCCCCCAGCATCACCCCCCCAGTATCACACCCCCCCCCCAAAGCATCACATCCCAGCATCACCCCCAAGCCCCCCAACAGGCATTTTGCAAAGTGCCAGCAAACGTTAAAATGCTGCTTTTCCCCCAGCCTTTTGGGGCTCAGCTGCTAGAACTTCACATCCTCTACAACCCCAAAAGCATTTCATATTTTCAAGAGAAACCAAGCACTAAAATACCCTCAAATGCTGCTCACGAGGGACCAGCCGCGAGGCTCGCCCTGCTGCAGGGATTGCCCCTCTTTCCCTTCCCATTAGCCCCATGTTTTTCCCCAGGAAAGGCCTGTGGCAAATCTTGCATTAAAGGCAAAAGCCCCTCCCAAATTCACCAGCCCAAGACATCGCTCTCAGTTTTCATACAGAAAACGCTTCAAATGACCGTGGTTTAAAGTTCTTTCATTGATTGGAAATGTATGTCCTGTGCTCCGTGTTCCTGTTTCAGACTCCCCGAATCCATGGCCAAACGAGACGGGATAAGGAAGCATTTCTCTTCCATTAATGAGAGATGACAACAGAGGGCTGGTCATTAATTAACAGCTGGTAACGATTTCCCGTTCCTGCTGGTGGCACAGGGGGGTCCTGCTGCAGGTTGTGGGGCGATGATCCCCCTTCCCCTTATTGCTGATGGCAATTCCAGG
The DNA here is from genome assembly GCF_009819795.1 of Aythya fuligula. NCBI lineage: Eukaryota > Metazoa > Chordata > Aves > Anseriformes > Anatidae > Aythya > Aythya fuligula. The sequence continues at coordinate 327,408 of NC_045587.1, forward strand.
AACGAGGGAGAGGCTGGGGACAGCCACAGTCATCACAGAGCTTCTTTCCTTCAAGAATATTTGTTATCACTTTAGGAAATGTAAATATTTCGTAACATTTGTGGGTGTTCGTACAGAGTTCGGGGTGTGTGTGCACGCGTGTGTGTGTGTGCACGTGCATGGGTGCATGCACGTTGCCCCGGGCTCTCAGCCCCCTCTCCCTCCCCACATCCCAGGCTCCTCGAGGAGAAAACTCAACAAGTGAACATTTTCCACCCAAATCTGGTGTTCAGCTGCTTTTGGGCTGGCTTGGTTCTCTCTGGGAAGCACTGGGGTCACCTTCTTCAGCTGCTTCAAGCCTTGAAAACAAGAGCCGTGGGAGGATGCGCATATTCCTGTGCTTGCCCGACGCACACGCCCAGCAGCCAGAATTACAGCAGGTTTAATCCAGCACATCAAGCCTTGATTTTCCAATTTCCCCTTACTGGAAACTGCCATCATTCTGCTCCTGCCTTTTCAGAAATGACACCCACTGGAGCCCTGGTGAGCCGAACCTGGGGAAAAACAATAACACGCCGCCCACTCTCTGCAGCTAAAACAAACACCCTATACTTAAGGTTATTTAGGAAGCAGAGGCATGCTCATGCCAATGGAAAGTGTCGGATTAAAAAAAGAAGCTCCTGTGTCACCGTGGACCATCTGGCTGGGAGGGGGGTGACTAATTGCACCGCACAACGCGACATCTAAAAATATAACGAAGCCCGTCAAAGTCCACGCGGTGAAGTTAGTTGGTTGAATTTGGACAGCTCAAACGGCCTGAGTCACCAGGGATGGAGCGCAGGCGGAGCATCACGCCGAAATTTGGGGACGGGTGACCCCAAATGCGCCCAGTGTGATTTTTTGTGCCATTTCGGGCAATGCCACGCACAGACACACGCGTGGCTCATTTCAGAGCACAGCTCATGGAAACCAGTGTGCCACGACTGCTTTTACTCTTGAGAAAAGCCATCTGTGCCTGGGATTTTTAAATTAAATTTACTGGACTTGCTCGTAGAGCAGGAGGAACTGGGGTGGTTTTCTTCCTTCCGGCAAGTTTTGGATGGCTGTTACAATTTTATACCAAATAAATTTATGGCCCTTCTTGCTCTGGCTCTCTGTTTGAGCTGGTGCTTCCAGTAACTTAGCATGTTGGAAACAGATATATTCTTCCAGGTTCTAAACAAGAGCACAAAACACTATAAAGTCCTGCCACGATCTAATTAATTTGAGGAGCCATGGGATAAAACTTGGAGCTGGAGATGCAAATGGGGAGGTTGCACCGTGATGGGAGAAAACCCACTTTGACCTCCAGCCAAACAAGGGCCTGATCCTGCTCATGGAGCCACCCAAGCATCCGCATGAAGATGAACTGAGCTCCGAGCTGAGACTTCTCATAAAAAGCCAATGCTTTTCAAATGTCTCTATTTACAGAAAAAGTATTTCAACTTTTGTGGTTATGGAGAATTTTGAAAAATGTTCATTTCCCATTGAGTTACAGCTCCCCACATCCCCCACACACCTCCAGACCCTGGCACAGAAGCTGCTTTGATATCCACAACGCTCAAAAAGCCAAAACACACCCCGAGCCCCCAGCTGGCCCGTCAAGCAGGGCACAAGGGACGGGAGCACCAGTTTGGGAGCACGCCAGATTACTCGGAACAGGATTGCTGCCTGAGCTGACCCAGCAGCAGGATCTCATGAAGGTCCAGAGCCCATCGTGGTCGCGGTGCAAATACGCAGGTTTACAAGTGGAAAGTCCTACTTCATATGGGTTAAGACTTGCTTTAAATAGTCTGCTTGGGCTGCCGCATCCGAGGGGAAAATCGCCTGGCAAATGTCATAAGTCTGAGCGGGCTCAGAGGTGAGGACGTCACCTTGCCCGAGCGGAGCATCCTCCAGCATCCAGCCTGGTGTCCAGGACGTCTGCAGGGATGGGAAGGGAGAAGTGGTCAGCGGGAAGGGCAGAGGCAGCCTCTCTCAAGCCCCTAGTTGTGTCTCAGCCTCCACATCCCAGGGCTGACCATGCCGAAGTGCAGCCTCCCAAACCAACAGCAGGTTCTGTGCCCACAGGAGGGCTGGGCAGAGGGCTGCTGCCCTGGGCTGGAGTCTGGGGGAGCTCAAGTCTCGCCTCGCTCCATCCTCGCCCAAATCTGCCAGAGGATGCTGTCTCCTGAGCCTCCCCCATCACCCAACGCTTTCCCCTGAGTGCTACAATCACTACCCAAGCAAGAACATGAGAAAAGTGCTTTTGTAAGAAGCGAACTTGAGAGCATTTGTAATTTCCTTTTGTGCCATTATCATTTAAGTGCTGATAAGGCACATTAGGACTTTACCAGACAGACACCGCTTCCTCTTATTTCTTTCTTCTCCTCCTTCTTCTTAAAAAGAAACTAGCTTCTAAATAAAGCCCAGGCTGAAAATCAATAGCTTTCCCCATGAATGTATAGCCACAGAAGTCATGAAATAATTTTTAAGGGCCTCATTTGGGAAAAGAAATTAAAGGAAATGGGCTTGGCATTATGGGGACACTCACTGCCATTCCAGCACTGGTGTCCCGCCTATAGCACACTGCGAAGTCTTACCAGAACCTGATAAATCGGAGAATAAAGGAAATATTTAAGAACTCATTTAATTTGCAGATCCCAAGGAGGTCAATACAGGCCTTCCCAGACTGAATCAATCACCTCAAGGCTTCCTCAATGCCTCAGACAGAAGCAGGATGGATCACGGGAAAGGTTTCACTCATCAGGTGCTTGGCAGCCAGATCCCAGGGACTTTCATGGACCTAATTCCCCTCAAAACTGGATAACTGGGTGCCTAGAAGCCTTTTCAGGACATAACCATAAACCTCTACTCTGCCAGAGCTCCCCACGTTACACCCGGGCTGATGGAGAGGATGATGAAGATTGGCAGATGCTGTTGCACTGGGAAGAGCACGCAAAACTCCCAGACAAAAATCCCTGCCAGCCTCACCATTTACCTTCATGGGTCCTCGGATCTCTACTGGCACCTTTTCTTCAGCAGCCTGAGCACTTTCACTGGGAGCATCTTCCTTCTGAAGGGCTTCTGGGCCTTTGTAAAGGTCCAAGAGAGTCAGGAAGGAGTCCACAGCCTCGGCATTTGGTGCCTTGAACTCCTGCGGGCTGCAGCAAGCTCTCACTTCTTCCTCGGGGCTATTCATGATAGGAAGCATCCTACAGTTCTTCAGCCACGTGTCTAGATCCATCTTCTCACTTCTCTCTGCCTTGTTGCTGCCAAAAGCCACAGCAAGAGCTGCTCTGCCAGCCCCGCCGTCGAAGACGCTGCCGTTTGGGGCACTCGGTGGGTACCTGCTGTCGAAGCCGGGTACGTCGGCAGCGTGCGGCTGCACCAGGGGGTGGGCAGAGCCCTCCGGGGCCTCGGAGCACTTCTGTGGGCTGCCCGGTGGCCTTTCCCCTTCCTCCGTGGCCGTGTCCTCCGTGCACTGGACCGGCAGCGACATGGGGATATCTTTGAAAGGAATCAGGTCATTTCTGGGGGATTGTGGCATTTGTGTTTTCCCTTCCCCACGTTTCATTTTCCTTTTGTGCTGCAGTGAAACTACCGGGTGTTATCTCCTCGGGGGGAGAGTGGGCCAGCAAATCTCGCTGCCCCCACGGCTAGGGGGTGGCAGCAAACACAAGGCTGGAGCAGCAAAGAAACAGCATCTGAGGAGAGCCAGAAAGGGATGCGAGTTGGAGGAAGAGCAGTAGCTGTCCTAGGAGGGGAAATGCTGAGATATCGCTGCGTCCCTGCATAATGACGTTGGTCTGGGCACTGTTTGGAGCTGCTTATCTGCATGCCAGCCCCGAGGGAAGGACGTGCAGATGGTGATGCTGCAGGCTCGCCCCCTTCCTCATGGGGGAAACGAGGCTACCGCAGGGCTGGGGAGCACGCGGGGCTGCCCGGCTGCAAAATCAGCACATGGCAGCCCTTCGTCTGGGCAAATCCCTCCTGACCACAGAAAACAGCCTGTAAGGTCAGGAAAAACTTGCAAAACCCTGCAAGATTAATGTGACTGCGGGGGGACAGGGGGAAGCAGAAGAGCACATGGGCCATGGTGGGGGACCAGGAGATTTCTTGGAAATCCAGGCAGGCTGCTGGGCGAGAACATTCACCCAGGCAAACCGCAGTCCAGGGAGGCTCCACCACCATCCCTGCCTTCCAAAAACGCTCTAGGCAATGAGTACCATCTGCCCCAGCTCCTTCCCACTCTCCCCAGGGGAGACACATGTAAATAGCAGCCTGTGGTGGTTTTAACACGCCTCGAAGCAGACACACACATGTTACTCCTGGTTTGGTGGTGAAGGCGAAGCCAAAAAGCTAGGACAGCCAGCACAGGGAGTGGAGCATGCGTGCCTTAAGCCTGCTTTAATGTCACCCCCACTTTTGGCAGCAAAGCCCTTGCCAGCATGAGGATGAAGGTTCAAATCACTCCCATCAGCGTAGATCTGCTCTTTTTAGCGAAAGAGCAATTTCAGCACGCCCTCCCCAGCCCTGCTGCTTACCGAGGACAGGGCCCTTCCTGGCAGTCAGCTTCTGGAGGAGCTTGCCCTGCTTCGCACACAGATCCTGCAGCCTGGTAACCTCCTCACACAGCTGGAGGAATATTTTGTCCATCTCCATTGTGCCTAATCAGAAAAAAAAAAGAAAAGAAAAAAACGAGAGGAAATGACCAGCTGGGTGTTTTTCAAAGGCAGCAAGGAGCCACCGAGGTTACCCAGAGCTGGGGAGGACCGTGCTCAGTCGTGATGCAAGACCTCCAGAGATCTCAGCTTGTGCGTATGGGACTGTGCAGAAAGAAGCGTTGCCAGTTCCAGTTCTCTTGCTATTTACATAGAAAACAGAAAAACTGAAAAGGGAAGTGATTCTGTCAGAATCAGGGGATAACTCAACAGCCAAGTTGGGCTCTTCCATCTCGCAGCCTGCAGCTGAGCTCCAAAACACCAAAAAGTCCCATTTATGTAAAAATCTACCTGGAAACTTGCATTTCACATTCATTTAGTACCAAGGGCTGTGCATTCAGGGGATTTATTTTTCTTGTGCAGTGGTGTGAGAGCAAACAAACTCCTGGCAACGAACACCAGCAGGGAAAGAGGTCCAAGCACAGGGGGCTCAATTCCCTTTTCTTGAAATGCTCAGCCCTGAGCTGCCCGTTCTGCTCCTGAAAATACTCTGCAAATGAAAATCCAGCTTTTGCCCACATGGTATGCTTTAACCAAATATTGTTACTACAAAGAAAATTCTCCCTGCGTTGTGTTCAGTACATTTCTCGCTGCTTTAACAGCTGTATTGTGGATTAGACTTTCCAGTTTTACCATATTGCACCAATTATTACCAGTCTGAAAGATAATAAATAAAACCAAAGTGTGGTATAAATCTGCAAGCCATCTGCAAAGTACATTTTGATTTGAAAGATTTGTGCAATCTCGATTAGCATAGACATGCAAATCAGCTTTGCTTCCTGTCATATTTTCCAGGTTCGCTGCTGCTCAGCTCTGTGAATTTAAGCTCCGGCTCTGTAATTAGAGGCTCAGCTGATGGGTTTGATGAAACCTCCTCTGGCACCCAGAGTGTTGTGGATTCCCCGGTAGGGGCGAAGGGCAGAAATCCCAGCCGACGTGAAGGAAACGCACTGAGCGCAAAGAAAACTTCAGACAAAATGGTAAGGTCCGCTTCCAGAGCAGGGTATTTCTGCGCTTTTTAGCCCACAAACAAGCCGTGATGATAGCTGGATTGTATTTTCAGCTGTTTGGGTCCCACTGATTCCTAAAAGCCAAGGATATAAACTTCGCAACCTCCAAAGCAGCTAACGCCATTGGTAACATATCAAATTAAAGATTAAGGGGATATATTTTGCCTAGGAGTTATATATAACTATGCCAATTAATTATTAAGAGGTGTGTGATTTGGAGCTGTCATTCCCAAGTAAGCCTGTATTGATTTTTTAAGATTCCTGCTGTTTTTTCAGTCGCTCAACGCTTCTTAATTTCCCCCAAATTACTACTGTGGCATTAGGAGGGCAGGAGATTTTAATCTCCTGTGTAACCTTGAAAAGCATTTTTCAAATCGCAATTAAAGAAAGCAATCCAAGAACAAAAACAAAAACTCGGGGACCCGGTCGCTCACCGAGTGACTCGGAGGGGAAGGACGTGCCGTCAGCCGCGTTCTCCCATGGCACTGGGGATTGGGGCTGGTTTAATGAGCAGAAAAAAAGCATTCCCACCCTGCTCCCCACGACACAGACCTGTGTGGACCCCGCGAAGCCCCAAAACTCCCTTCTCCGCAGGACCACACTTACTCTTGGGGGGGGCCCTCCTTCCCCCAGCCGGGTAGCCGCGGCGTGACATCGGGCTCGGCGCGTCGCAACTGAAAAAGATCAGTAACAGAAAAAATTGGGGCAGGGAATTTCCCTTCAGTTTTTTTGCGTTAAGAGCGAAACCTCTGCACAGCAGCGAGACAGGAAATAAAGCAGCAGTGAATTACAGGCGACTGCTGTGCAAAGCCTGGGTTTAAAATTAGCTCTGAAAAGCACAGGAGACTATTATGGAGGCCATGGGTGGCCTTGTGGCGGGTGAGTTTTGGCTCTTCTCTGCACCATGCCAGGTAAGACACTTGTCTTTTCTGTTACTTAGCCTTCCCCTGCCCTTCTCAAGCAATTTGTTGCTGCTTTAATGCGGAGGCTGCTGGGTAGTTGTGCATCTGCGACGCTGACCGCCACAAAGCTTATCCTCTGTAAGGCAGCTAATATTCAAGCTAATACCCCAATAATCCAAATTAATACTCACTCCACCCCAGCTCAAATCCCCAAATCCTCTGTACAGCACAGGAGCCAACGAAAACGCTCTGATGGGTGTTAAAATCCTCCCAGCACTCATCCCTTCTGCCTTTGGGAGCCCGGAGAAAGCTGCTGGGGTTTCCCCGGTGCCTCCAGCACCTCCCTCATGCTCCTCTGCCCTTCTGTATGTCGCGACAGAGATGCTCAGGGAGGTTGGGGGCTGCTTGTGCCCTTCCTTCGGTGTGCAGAAAGCCCCTGCAGAAAGGGCTGCCCCTGCATGTACCTGCCACATTGTCCCCAGCCACGTCCTTCCTCCACCCGTGCTCTCCGGAGGGTCTCTTTCCCACCACCGCTATCTCACCTGGCTTTTCCAGGGACTTTTCCTGCCATCAGCAGTGTCGGGCAGCCACCAGGGCTCAGGCCGAAGCTCCGGGAAGATACCACCATCTAGCGTTAAGCACGGGGCTTGAGGACAAGGGGAATGGGGCGCGTGGAGCAGGGCTCAAGGCTTGGGGCTGCTGCCCCAGCGCACGCCGTGGGGACGCGCGTCCCCGTCCCGATCCGCCGCGCTGCTGGCAAGCAGCAAACTGGTGCCATCAGAAGGTCAGTGAGAAGATAAAGGCTAAACAGGGACGACAGAGAGATGGGAATAATTAGCAAGTGCCAGTGTCGATAGTCTGTTTACCCACTCGCACGCGAAAACACGAGCGGCAATTATCGCAGCCCGATAAAAAGGACTGTAAATAAAGTCCAAGCTGCAGCGAAACACTGCCGCCGAGCTGGGAGCTCCGGAGGCTTCGTAGTGACGCTGCCGCCACGGAATAATTAGCAAACTAGAATAATTAACTCAACACGAAGCAAGGACTGAACACCAGCGGGGAGGGCACCCGCGGCGAGCCGGTGCCGCTCCCCCAGTGCCCAGCCCCGGCAGCTCCCGGCCGTCGGGTGCTACGGGACCCAGAGCACTGGGATCCAAGACCTTTACTGGCGCCCACAACCCCAGGATCAGGCCCCTGGAGCTCCCTATGGCCTCCATAGGCCCCCGTGGCTCCCAGCACCCTACAGACCCTGCCACCCCCCAGACCCACGGCTCAAGCCCCTCTGGGTCCCCACCGCTCCCAGGACCCCCGGTGCCCGGCCCCTGCAGCCCCTACAGGTCCCCGTGGCTCTCAGGACCCCCAGCTCTATGCCCCGGTGCCCCCGACGAGCCCCGCCGTGACCGGTACCGGGGTGTCAGACCCGCCCCGTCCCGTCCCGTTCCCCCGGCCGGGCTAGCCGGCGGGCGGCGCTAGGACCGCGGCTGCGGTCCCTGGCGGGCGGCGCTAGGACCGCGGCGCGGGCGCCGTGCACCTGTGCCCCGGGGCGGTGGCAGGTGGCGGCGGTGGCCACGCCCCCTGACACGCCCCCCGGCCACGCCCTGGCCCCGGTACGGCACCTGCGGCCCCGCGCCCGCCGCCGCTACGGAGCCAGGTGAGGGGGGACGGGGGCTGGGGAGGGGGTAGGGTGGGGTGGGTCCCGGTCCCGGTCCCGGTCCCGGTCCCGGTAAGGTGCTGGGAACCGGGACGGAGCCGGTTCGGTGCTCAGCCGGTGCCGCAGGCTCGGGGCCGGCACGGAGCCCCCCGGTGTAACCCAGCGGGTCCCGGTGCTGCGGGGCTCGGGGCGCTGAGGTGGGCAGGATCCGTCCCGCAGCCGGCCGGGGGTCCCGGTTCCTTTTTCATCCCCCGGTAGGCAGAGCCCACGCCGCGCTCCTGGCCCCGGTGTACCGGCTGCGGAGGGACCGGAGCCCTGCCCGGAGCCTTCATCCCGGCCGGGGGGCGGCGGGAGCCCTCCCGCCCCCTAGGGCCACCCGGGTCCGTCCCGTAGCACCGAGCCGCGCTCACGTTCCCTTTCCCACCCCATTTTCTCTGTTTTTTACCAATCTGCTTAAAACTAAAGCCGCGCCGCGATGCTCCGGGGAGAACCGGAGGCTCCGGTAACCGTTCCTCGGAGCCAGGGGGACCGGGACCGGATTTCCCCCGGTGTGCACGGAGCGGGGTCTCACCGGGGGGCTGCACCCCGCCGGCGTGGTCCCAGGGGGCCGTCGGCACCCGGAGCCCAACGCGGCCGCCACTTGGAGCCGGGGCCGTGACTCGGGGCGCGGCGTCGAGGTCCCTCTGCTCTGCCTTGATTTGTCCCCCCCGCGGTGCTTCCTTCCCCGGAGGAAGGTCCCGATTTGGGCTCCGAGAGCTTCCCCCCCGCCCCGATTCCTCCCTCGGGCGTCAAAGAGGAAGCGTTGGGTGTCGCAGCTGTGTGGGAACCCCCGCCACTCGGGCTCTGTCCCGCTGCCACCCTCGGCCTGACCGTGCCGGTGATTATTTCAACCCACTCTGCTTTTTTTTTCTCCTTTTTTTACTTTTTTTTTTTGACCTCTTCTGCATACAACAGGCTCCGTTGGGGACCGACGCCACGCAGCTGCGACGTGCTCACTCCACCGTTGGTTTTGCTGGGTGTTGGGCGAGCCCTGTCCCAGGGGGGAATTTTGGGGTGCTGTGGCCAGGAGGGAGCTCGGGGCGTGATGCCCATCAGGGTCGGTGGTGGCTCTGACCCGTGGGAATGGGTTTGTGGTGGAGGACTGGGAGCAGAAAGCAGCGCACAGGAGTTCCTGCTGCAGCTCATTGCAGAAGTCACCCCGGGGACCCATCCCGCGCCATGACTCGGTGCCTGCACTGCTGCGGGGGTGTCACTCGGTGGTTTTGGGGAGGAAACGTCCCATGGCTCATGTTTGTCCTCTCAATGCCATGTCCACAAACCCCACGAGCTCCGCTCTTCATGGCTCGCTTACAACACCCGCCGGAGGTTAAAGCAGGGAGAGAGCCCTCTGAGAAAGGCTGGCCTGAGATTTTAGCGTGTCGAGGGGTTGTTTTGCTGCTTGTCGGGGTTTTTTGTTGCTTTTGGGGTAGGGGGTGGGGCTGTGGTTTGAGGTAGGAGCACCCCTGGGATGGACCCTTGGGGGCTGCAGCTGCTGTTGTGCACTAAGCGGTGCCCTGGCCCTGGATGCCGTGCTGGGGCTTATTAGCGGGTAACGAGCGCTTCATTAGTGTGGTCACAGCAACGTGGCAGGCAGGGGATTATTGGAGAGATGTGGGGATGGTGGAAATAGGCATTTCTCCCCAAAAACAGGTCACTCCTCACTGCCTGACGCTGCCTTGCCAAATGAGGGTTTGAGAACCTCAGGACCCAGGGGTTCAAGTGAGGCGGAAGCTCAGCTCTCCAACAAGTGAAATGGGGAGAATTGGGGTTTTTTCCTTACTCCTGCTTTTTGTTTTCCCCCCTGTGCATTGAGTGGTTCTCAGCATCTTCCTCAGGAGCCAGTACCCCTCTCTGCAGGCGCACTTGGCAGTGAAGCGTGCTCTGGCTGCCGGCTTTGATCCCGCAGCCCTTCAGCACTAAAAGCGGTGACCTCGGGTGCAGGGACCAGGCTGTCCCCCTCCCTCCTCCTCCTCCTCCTCCTCCTTTACAAGCCCGCTGCTTTATTCCCCCGGCCCATAAAGCCTCGCATGGCCACAGAAGAATAAGGAGCCCCGAGCTGAGCTTCCTCGCCCTTGAAGTTGATGGCAGGTGCCCTTTTCCACTCCACAGCGCTGTGGGGGGCTTCGCAATTTTCAAAGCATCAAAAAAAAAAAAAAAAGGAGGGGGAGATTCTGAAGAGGAGGAGGGGAGATGCCGGTGAATGGCTCCCACGGAGCTTGTCCATGCTCCGGTGGCAGCAGCTCACAAAGAGCGGCGGGAGGCAGAGCTCGGCGGTCCCGGCGGCATCGTGGAGCGCTCAGCCAGGCGCTGGACCTGCTGCTCCCCTTCAGCAAAAAGCGAAGCTCGGGGGGGACTCGCACATCTTCTCCTTCCCAGCGATGCTGCAGGCAGGAAAAGTATCTGGGAAAGGCTTTTTCTGCATAACTGGGGATATTAGAGGGAAGTTAGTGGCTCTTTTAGCTCCGTTGTGTGGCTCCTTCCCCGCGTGCAGGGTTGCGGGGTGATGCTGCAGCAGCCGGCACAGCTCACAGCCTCCTTCAAGCCCCGCTTTTTGTGTGGGGTTTTATTTTCAGCGTGGGTTTGTGGGCTGGAGGGACTGGGAGGTGCCACATGGGAGAGGCTCCGCTCGCTGGCAGCGATGCCAAGAGCCAGACTCATTCGCTGCCCCGCGGAGAGTGAACTTTATATATCGCAGCCAAAGTGCATCCTGTTGACTGCGGTCTGGGAATTAACCTGCGGGTGTTTTTCCTCCTCCCCAGGCTAGCAGAGCACAGCACGTCACCATGAAGTGCCTGGAGACCCCGTGTCCCTAAACACACGTCGCTGACACGTGGGAGGACGGCGCGGCCGCCCCGTGGAGGATGAGGCTCCTACGGCGACGCTACAGCCCGCTGAAGGTGGCTCTGGTGGGCGCCATCTTCGTCCTCTTCCTCTTCATCCTGCAGAGGGACGTCGGGGACAGAGACCCGAGCGAGGAGCCCTGGCTGAAAAACATCGTCCACGGGAAGGACCAGGTCATCGACCTGATGCTGGGGGCGGTCAACAACATTCGGGACTCGATGCCCAAGCTGCAGATCGGGGCTCCGGTGCAGCCGGAGGAGCCGCCCCGCAGCGCCCGTTCCTGCCTGCCCGGCTTCTACACGGCGGCGGAGCTGCGCCCGCTGATGGAGCGGCCCCCCCAGGACCCCAACAGCCCGGGAGCTGACGGCAAAGCCTTCAAGAAGGACCAGTGGACACCGGAGGAGACCAAGGAGAAGGAGCGGGGCTACGAGAAGCATTGCTTCAACGCCTTCGCCAGCGACCGCATCTCCCTCCAGCGAGCGCTGGGACCCGACAGCCGCCCGCCGGAGTAAGAGCCCCCTCCATGCAGCCCTGGGCTCGTTTGAGTCTTCATTTGCTCCTTCCAGGGCAGGTTTAAGGGGAAATAAAAGCGAGGCTCGCTGCCTCCGCTATTGGTGGGGTAGCAGTCCGGCACAGGAGGCAGAAATTCACTGTCTTGGGGCCGGCGGGCTGGGGAGCCAGAATTTCCCCTAATTTCTGTCTGCCTCATGCTTGGTTTTTAATTGCAAGGGGTGAAAGCGTGCGGCGGCTCTTTGTGTCCCCAAGTACCTGCTCCTGGCCCCACGGCCGGCTGGCTCCAGCATCTCCCCCAGCTCCTCCCTTCCCTCTTTTATTTCGGCCAGCTCTGCCGTAATCTGACTTTTTCTTTTCTTAGCCGAGTGGAACAGCCTCAGAGCCGGCCAGGCAGGGGGGCGAAGGAAGCGGCCTCAGCTCCAGAGACTGCACCGCCTGCCCTCCAGCACTGGGCCGCCGGATTAGAGCGTGCCCCCAGCCCCTGCCTGGTCGGGGGTGGGTCTGGGGGGGGCTCCTGGAGAAAAAAGGCTTGAATAGGAGGTAGAAACCCAGCCCTGGTGCGCAGACCGGCCCCCCAGCCCCAAGCCGGCAGGCGATTATCCGTGCCTAGCAGGTGTAGCGGTGACAATGGGGGGACACCGGGTCTGGGGTGGGACGGGAATGTTATTCACTCAACCGGAGGTGGCGGCGACAGGGCTGGGGGGGAAGAGGTAGAAACCGAGTGAAATCAAAGCGGTGGCGAGCCGAGAGCCGCGGGGGCTGCCGGTGCTGCTGCCTCACCATGCAGAACGCCCCAGCAGGGGGACGAGGGGTATTTTGTTTTGGCATCCCTGCCCCGCTGGTTCTTCACGTCCCATCCGTGCCGTGCTTAAATTCTGCTTTATTTTTTTTTTTCCAACCCCCACCCGCCCCCCTTAGGTGCATCGACCAGAAATTCAAGCGCTGCCCGCCCCTGCCCACCACCAGCGTTGTCATCGTCTTCCATAACGAAGCGTGGTCGACGCTGCTGCGCACGGTGTACAGCGTCCTGCACGCCTCCCCGGCCGTGCTGCTGAAGGAGATCATCCTGGTGGACGACGCCAGCACGGACGGTGGGTTGGGGCTGGCAGCGGGGGGACATGGGACGTTGCAGGACGGGGGGCGAGGAGCATCGCTGCCACCCCGTGAGCAGCTGGGAGCGGCGCTGAGCAGCTCTGAGGAAGAGCAGAAAGCTCTGATGGGTGGCTCAGGGCATGGACGGGTGTTTTTCCATCTTGTTTCATACCTGCTGAGTGCTGTTGGTTTTCTTTCCTTTCACGCTGCTGGTTCCTTTTAACAAAGCCCCCGGATAAACCCAGGCACTCCTCCCACCTCCTGCAAACACCTTGCCACCTCAGCAAACAGCTCGCTCACCCGCTACACCGCAGTTTGGCAATCTTAATTAGTTACACCCAAAGCAAACTAATGACATGTTTCAATGTCAGGAGAGGAGCAGACTTTACCCTTGCCCTGTCCCGGAGATAAACGCTCCGTTTCCGCCCGTGGCAGCTGTGTGAGCTTCCAGGGCGCAGAAACCTGCGTGTGCCACGACAGCACCTTGGCATAAAGGGGTTTCTGCACCCAAAACATCCCCCGGGGCATGCGGACATCCTATGGGGCAAGAGCAACATCTCGCTCAGCAGGCAGCATCCCCGGGAAAAGCACTTTGGGGCTTTCTCACGCAGCAGCTATTCTTTCCTGGGTTTTCTTGCCCCAAGCACAGGTCGTCCTCTCCAAGCTCTCTGCGCGGGGTGACACTGGGTGCAACTGGGTGCAACTGTCTTTCCGCCCCAGCGAGCTCTCGGCCGGTCCTTGGCCAAGAGGTTGTGGCCTGGCTGCATGAACACGGGCAGCAGCTGTAAGCTGAGGGCAGGGCAGGAGCAGCCTCTCCCCGGGCTGCCGGGAAAAGACCTTGGGAAAGGCAAGGCGTGGATCTGGGAGCTCGTTTCCTCGGGTCAGGGCAGCGCGGGGGTTTATCAACCGCCTAGTTTTTAGCAACTAAAACCTCTTGGGCTGGAGGGACAGGGAGGATTTGGGTTTCCCCATGCTCATGGTTGGACCCCAACCCGAGTGCAGGGTCCAAGCAGGACTGGGGAAGCCCCTACCCCAATTCCAAGGGGCAGGGACCCAGTGGGATGAACAGCCCCACTCACCTGGAGCCGGTGGCTCTCCTCCCTCCCTGACCCCCCCCAGACTACCTGAAGGATGAGCTGGAGCGCTACGTGAAGCAGCTGCAGATCGTGCGGGTGGTGCGGCAGGAGGAGAGGAAAGGGCTGATAACGGCCCGGCTGCTGGGGGCCAGCGTGGCCAGCGGGGAGGTGCTGACCTTCCTGGATGCCCACTGTGAGTACCCCCCTCCCTGTCCCACGAGCGGGTGCCCCCGGGTCCCCGAGGAGAGGGGAAGGTGACGGTGGTGCCCGCGAGGTCGGTTCACCCTTCCCTGTGCCCCCAGGCGAGTGCTTCCACGGCTGGCTGGAGCCCCTCCTGTCCCGCATCGCCGAAGAGCCCACGGCCGTCGTCAGCCCCGACATCACCACCATCGACCTCAACACCTTCGAGTTCTCCAAGCCGGTGCAGTACGGCAAGCAGCACAGCCGGGGCAACTTCGACTGGAGCCTGACCTTCGGCTGGGAGGTCATCCCGCCCCGGGAGAGGCAGAGGAGGAAGGACGAGACCTACCCCATCAAGTAAGCCTTGGCAGAGGGCGTTGGCATCCTCTCCAGACCCAAAATCTGCAAAGTGAGCTGGCCGAGCAGGCGATGCTCAGGCGAGGTGGCAGAGCTGGGTGCGAGCCCCGGCTGTCCAGTGCCAGGAAGCTGCCGGCTCCTCCGGTCAATTTTTCTCCTTTCCCAGCAAGCTGGGGTTTTCCCTGGTGTTTTTCTCTCTGCAAGCCACAGCTTTGAGGCCCGGCGGGTGAAGCTGTGTGTTCCCAGGGGATCCCCCCCATGGGATGCTCGGGTCAGGGCCTCTCGGGCAGCTTTCCCCCAGGAGGGGATGCTCAGGGAAGGTCAGGGCCATGGAGGTAGCAGAGGGGAAACCTCAGGGAAGCTTTGGTGAGTGCAGAGCCACAAACATCTATGAAAAGAGCTTTTAAATCACCGCCAGCTCTATCTTGGTTCTTGCACAGTTTCTCATTAAGCGCTAATTGCTGCCTTTTATCTTCTTGCACTTGGAAATCCTGGGCACCAGTGGCTGCCTGCGCTGGCACAGCACCCAGGGGATGTTACCTGTGGGTCGGGCTGTGCAGAGACACCTCGGGTTTTCTTTCTTCCCACCCCGTTGTGCATGCAGAGAAACCCCCCAGCGCCCAGGCACGCTGCTTTGCTCTCAGGCTGCAGCCTGCTGGCCACATCCATGGGGTTTTCTTCTCCCCGTGAGGTTAAACAGCAGGAGAAAAATCCTCCCCTGGGGGAGCTGGGGCTGTCTGCAGGCAGACCCACAGCAGTGGGGTGCGTGGAGTGCAGCCTGCGAGCAGGCAGGGACCCCGTGAGGGTTGGAATTAATGCAGAAAGAATTCCCAATGGGTCGGGGTAACCCCCTAAAGCAGGTCCTTGTTCATCCCGGCCGTTCAAAGCAGCCGGGGGGGGGATTTTGGCAGAGCTGCAAGACCACAGGGGTGTTAAAGGGGGGGAGATTCCCCTCTGCATCTCCGGCCGGTGCCCCCAGCAGCCCCGCCGGGAGATACCCGACCCTGTTTGGCCGTGGCCGCATCCTGCCCGCAGCAGGGCTGGCTTTGTGCACAGGTCACCCGGGCGACGTCCCTGCCCCAATAAAGGTCCCTTTTTCCGACGGTTTGGCTCCCAGCAGCGTCTAATCTCTCTCTGCTCCTCTCAGCAGGAACGCAGCCACTCAACAAGCCCCCCCTTTTTTTTCCCCCTCCTTTTTCCTGAATAAAAGCAAGTTTCTGTTCCAGCCTCCCTCTTGTAAAGATCAGATGGAGCAGATTAGAAAAGCCGGAGGAGTGAATAGGGTGCCCGGTCACTGAGCTAATCTCTGCCTTTCTTTTCTGCGATAGGTTTTCGGTAATAATATCCTCCTCTCGCTTTGGATCGGGGATCAGCAGCGAGGCCCCTCGGAGTCATGCTGCCACCGCGTTCCTGCTGTCCCCTCCTGGCAGCGGCTCTGTCCTGGCCGTGTCCCCTCTGCCACAGCTGTGGGAGCTCGAGGAGCTGCAGCTGCTCTGTGGTGTCCCCAAAATTCAGACCTCTGCTATTTTTTTATTTTTTTTAACCCATTTTGCAGGTGGAGGCACAGGGGAGTGCAGGCAGCCTCCTTCCAGCCCCCGTTTTCTCTCTCTCTCTCTCTCAGATCTCCGACCTTTGCCGGCGGCCTCTTCGCCATCTCCAGGTCCTATTTCGAGCACATCGGCTCCTATGACGATCAGATGGAGATCTGGGGAGGCGAGAACGTGGAAATGTCCTTCAGGGTGAGGGCCAGGCACCTTCTTTAAAACACGGCTCTGGGGAATGCCCCTTTATCTGGGGGCACCCATGCCCTCGGGGGGTGCTGGAGCCCCGCGTCTCGTCCCCGCAGGTCTGGCAGTGCGGGGGCCAGCTCGAGATCATCCCCTGCTCCGTTGTGGGCCACGTCTTCCGCTCCAAGAGCCCCCACACCTTCCCCAAGGGCACGCAGGTGATCTCCAGGAACCAGGTCCGCTTGGCCGAGGTGTGGATGGACAGCTACAAGGAGATCTTCTACAGGAGGAACCAGCAGGCTGCGCAGATGGCCAGAGAGGTACCGTGCATGCCGGCGGTGCTTTCGCTGTCCTGGGGGCCTGATCCTGCACGGAGCTCAGGCCTGAGCAGAGGGAGATGCAAGGGATCTGCGTGCTCAGCCCAGAGCTGGGCAAACAAATGCAGGTGGAAGGATATAGCCCCCAAAAAAACGCCCTTTTTTGCCATACCACTTTCCAGCAGAAAAATACACATTCTTTTACAACACCAAAGGGTTTTCGGCTGCTTGGCTTTGCTCTCACACCAGAACGTCCCAGGTGTGAGCAGCCAAATCCTGCCTGGGGCCAGCGGTGTCTCGTGGGACCCCAGAGCCTGTGTCGGTCCCGGCTGCTGCGGGACTCGGGGGCGATGTGACAGACGGTGGCAGAGCTGGGAGGACAAAGCTCTGTGCTGGCTCAGGGGGGGTTTCCTGGCTGGCTTCGGAGGTTAGTTTAATTTTCTCACGTGACTTTGTCGATAGAAGACGTATGGTGACATTACAGAACGGCGCAAGCTGAGGGAGCAGCTTCACTGCAAGAACTTCACCTGGTACCTGCAGACCATCTACCCCGAGATGTTCGTCCCCGACCTGACTCCCACTTTCTATGGGGCGGTAAGTAGGGGGGTGTGGAGCTCCTGCCACCCCCTGGGCTGCTCCCTCTGCTACAAAGAGTGGTGGCAGCAACGTCCCCAGCAGGCTGGGCTTTGCTTTTTGCATTTAAGGCAGCCTGGAGCAGGGTGCTGGAGGGGCCCCTGCCTTTCTGGTTCAGCTGATGGGGCTGCTTCGGGCTCCGGCTGACAGCGGAGAGGTGAAGCTGGGAGCTGGAATCCAGCAGAGCTGGTTTCGGGGCCCCGGAGGGGCCGTCGCATGGGTTAAATCAGGCAAAACAGCTGAAAATTTCCCGAGCTGAAAGTTTTCCTAACCCATGCCATCAACTCTGGGCATTGACAGGTGGACCCCAAAAAAATAAATGATCTGTGCCAAGAGACGAGGCAGAGAGGGGCGGGCAGGACATGAGGCACTGGCCCTGCCTGCGGGGAGGGAGCTGCCAAAAATCCCCTACTCCAAGCTGGCACCCGGTGGTCTGCGTGTGTGTGTAATTCCCCGGGCTCGTGGGACCGGCTGAAGGGAAGCTGAGCGTGGTTACGTGTCCGCCGAGGGCTTGGCACTGGCTCCCACCCGGGTTTAAATCCACTTCTATTTCCTGAAACTTTGGCCGGGCGGCTCTCGCTCTGAGCCACGGGGAGGAGGCGCTGCCGCGGGCGTTCCTGGTGTCCTGGAAAGGACAAGGGACCCGGACCTGGCACCGGTACCGGCGCCGTGTTTGCACGGTGATATTTAGGTGCCCTGCGACCCCAGCACCGAGCGTGGCTCCATCCGGGCTCCCTGTTTTTATTATTATTATTATTTTTTCTCCCTGTAGATTAAAAATGAGGGCACCAAAAGCTGCCTGGATGTCGGTGAGAACAACCACGGTGGGAAACCGCTCATCATGTACCCGTGCCACGGGATGGGGGGCAACCAGGTAGGCACCTGCACGACCCCAAGGAGCACTGCCCCTCTCGCAGCCCCTCCATGCTTCCCCCATGGGTTGTTTTATCGGGGTGCAGCTGGCGAGGGGCTGACACTCCCCCTCCCTCACCCTGCTCTTGCCCCCCGCAGTATTTCGAGTACACGACGCAGCGGGACCTGCGGCACAACATCGGCAAGCAGCTGTGCCTGCGGGCTGGCTCGGGGCTGGTGGAGCTGGGCGAGTGCCAGTACCGGGGGAAGCCCACGCGGGTGCCCCCCAACGAGGAGTGGGAGCTGGCGCAGGTGAGCAGCCCCCTCCAGCCCCGTCCCCGGGGAGCGCTGTGGGATGCGGGTGCTTCACCCCTCGCTCCTGTCCTTTGGGGCGAGCTGAGCCAGGCACTGTCTTTTGTTTTCGGCCAGGACCGGCTGATTAAAAACCCAGCCTCCCGCATGTGTTTGACGGCACGAGGCAAGCACCCGTCGATGGTCCCCTGCAACCCCTCGGACCCCCACCAGCTCTGGTCCTTCACCTAGCGGGCGAGTGGATCGAGCCCCGGCCAGCCCCGACTGCGCTCAGGAAACCAGGATCCAAAACTTCCCCCTGTTTATTTTTATTATTATTTTTTTTTAATTTAAAAGAAGCAAAAGCCTTAAATATGCTGCATTTCACATCTGCCTTGAACTCAGTCCTGTGCCTTTTGACCGCTCCCGTTTGCGAATTTCGGGGGCACGGCAATAACGCAAGGAGCCTGAAAGGGGGTCGTGGAGGAGCCCAAAGGCGTGTTTTGGTGCCCAGATGTGGAAGGAAGGTGCTGGACTCATGCCAGGGCCCCTGGACTCCTTGGAGAGACTCTGAGCTTCACATCGGGCATTCGAGAAGCTGCGTGTGGAAGCCGCTGGGAAGCTCCTGCAGCCAGGAGGAGGGCGATGACCGACGGCCACGCAACCCAAAAGGGCCGTGGGGTCAATCCTGCAGCGGGGCTGAACCAGGGGCTCAACCCAGGCGGAGGAGCTGGGTGCGTGGTGCTGGGACGTGCCTGTTGGCCGCCAGGATCCAGCCCTGCCTTGCTGCCAGCACCGGGCATCCCTGCTCCTGGGAAGGGAGAGGGATCTCGGGCTGCTCTTCGGGCTGTCTTGCCTTAGATACCAGGCTTGATTTTGGGGGGGAAAAAGCATTAGATGATTTTTTTTAATTATGATTTCATGATTGTTATTTCTTGGTGAGGTTCTGCTCGTGCTGAGCAGGAGGAAGGGTCCCTGCGCGGGCTGCTCGCACCCCCAGTGAGGGTCTCAAAGGTGAGGTCTGGCTGGGAGCGATGCCCCCGGCGCTGCCCGGAGCACGAGCCCCTCTTGTCCTACATAGCTGCCAGAACTTTGTCCCCATTCGATTTAGGGGAGAAAAACCCTTCCTGGAAGTAGAGAGGGAGAACTTGTCTTTGATATGCGACCTGAAATAAAGAGATGATTTATTTTACAGACATCCCGTCTCTGCCTGTGCTTCCTCAGCCCTTCACATTGCGGCAACAGAACCACCAAAACCCCGTGGGCTGCCCCAAAGCTCTGCCCCCACGCTCCCGCCCCTGCTCTCACTCCCTTTCCCTCCACAGCTCCCCCTGGGAACTTCCTTTAGCCAAAGCATCCGTCTCTAATTCCACCTGTGCAATAAGGTGTTGAACTGGGGGGGGATTCAGCTTTATTGTGGGAAGGGGAGGGCTTGGGGCAGGGCTGGCTGGTGTCCATCAGTGACACCAGTGACACTTCTGCACCAGTAAAAATAGTAAGTGATTATTCAGAAACAATTTTCTGAACAAAATCTTTTTTCTTTTATCCTGTAGAGATAAGAGCAGGTGCATTTTTTTCTTTCCTTTTTCTTTTTTTATTCTTTTCCCCTTCAAAACTGTCAAACCTGGGACAGGTGTTGGCTGCTATCTCAGATGCCGTTTTCCATCACCTGCTCCATTTGTGGAGGAAAACCCCAACACTGCTGGTTTCATCAGATGGAGGATGCCCGAGGAGCAGCGTGCAATTGCCAACACACCCCAGAACAGTCTCCTTTTTAAAGGGAATAAATATATATGTACATGGGGGGTTGTTTGTTTGTTTTCTTTATTTGCCAGAAGTCAGATTTTTACTGCACCCTGAAGCCATGCTGACATTTCATTTAACCTCAAACTGTCCCGTGCAGTTGTCTGGTTCCAGCCTCATTGCTGGCTGTGCTCAGTGGCATTTTTTTTATTTTTTTTATTTTTTGTTGTAGGGGGTGAAGGTCCTACATGGCATTTGTCTCCATTTTCCCACCCTGGGGTGTTGCAAGTGCTGCTCTTGTGCTGGGTAAAACAATCAGAGACATCCCCCAGAGAAATCTGATACAAGAGCTTTGGGTTGGGCACCCACGGGGCTCAGGACTGGGATGAACGTGGGGTTTAGAGAGCAGAAGGTGAGAGCCCGTCCTTGTCTCCCCATGGATTTTTGATGCCCGTACAAAGTCGGTGGAGGCTTGGGGTCAGGCCTCTGCATCCCGCTTTGCTGATGCCTTGGAAAGCTGCTGCAAGTGGCTGGGGGAGCCAAAAGAAGGAGAAGTGTGGCAGGGCAGCTGTGCCAAGCTGCTGCTGGCAGGAGCCAGGTGAATGCATCCTGCCTCGGTTGTGTAAATTGGGGCAAAAAACACGTTTATAATTAATAACTTACCTAGAGGTTGTTTTTTGTCCCTGGCACTTCTAGGGCTCCAGTCTGACCTTCGTGGCCCCGTATCTTTCGGAAAAAGGACGAAGGCTGCTCGATAGGGCCGAGCCACCTGCTTTCCTTCCCATCCCTCCTTCTCCATCCCCTATAAAACCAGCTCCAGGCAAGGGTTTGGTCACACAACGGGCTCAGCTCCGAGGTGATCACCACAATGCTGCAGCTTCTGCTCCTCGCCACCCTCGCCCTCTGCGGTAAGTCCCAGCTCCCAGGGCCCTTGGGCTCGTTAGCGGCTGACGAACCCTCATTACGATTAACCCCCGCTTGCTCTCAGAACGGGGGGGCTGCTGCCAACACCACCCCTTTGCCCGCAGGATGCCGCGCCGAGCCGGTGCCAGATGGGTCGGAGCGGGTGGTCGGAGGGAGCGAAGCGCGCTCGCACGCCTGGCCCTCGCAGGTGGGTCCTCGTGGGGAGCAGTCGGGGGTCCCAGTCCCCTCGTGGCCGCTTGGGGAGACCCCCACGCCTCACCCCACACCATGTCCCCCCCCCAGATCTCCCTGCAGTATTACTACAGCGGCGGCTGGCACCACACCTGCGGAGGGTCCCTGATCCAGAGGAACTGGGTGATGACAGCAGCTCACTGCGTGGATAGGTGAGCGGGCACGGGGGCCCCGACCGCCTCTAAAAACTGCCATTTTCCACCAAAAACCTTGCCGAGGGGAAGCGTAGGTTGACCCCACTCAAAGAGCAGCAGTTCTTGGGCATCTTTGCTGACCTTTCTGTTAAGGAGGGCTGTCCCTGGGGAAATCTGCTTGTGTTGGTGATTCTCGTTGTGTTAACTCTCCAAATAATAATAATTTGGAACCCAACCCTGTGCTGCCTTCCCTTCCTGGCAGTGACATGACCTATCGCGTGGTTGCTGGTGACCACAACATCTACCAGAGCGACGGCACCGAGCAGGTCTTCAGCGTCAGCAAGATCATCATCCATCCCTACTGGAACGGCAACGCCGCTTTGGGGTAACGCACCCGGGGAGGGATTTGCTGGGGGGAGGCAGCACAGATGGATTTTTTTTTTTTCCCGTGCACCCCTCGTTTCCCTATCCTGGGGGGTCTCTGCAGTGCAATTTGCATCCTCTCCGCAGCTACGACATCGCCCTGATCCGCCTGTCCAGCTCTGCCACCCTGAACAGCTACGTGCAGCTGGCGGTGCTGCCCCGGGAGGGAGCCATCCTGGCCAACAACTACCCCTGCTACATCACCGGCTGGGGACTCACCCGCAGTGAGTGCCACCACCATGGGATGGGATGCCCAAGGGAACATCTGCCCACAAATCCCACAAAAAAAAAAAAAAAAATGCAAAAAAGAGGTGTGGGGGTAATCCTTTTTTTTTGAAGTCAGTTGAGGTCCCAGAGCGCAGAACGTGGGGTTGTGCTCCAGGTATGGGGCTCCCCGGGGCTGGATGCAGTTGTGCAAAAGTTTGGGGGCGTTTTGTGGGATAAGAGGTGCTCACTTCACTGCCTTGCAGCTAACGGGCAGCTGTCGAGCGTGCTGCAGCAGGCCTACCTGCCCGTCGTGAGCTACCAGATCTGCTCCACCGCATCCTACTGGGGCTCCACTGTCAAGAGCACCATGGTCTGTGCTGGCGGGGACGGCATGCGCTCTGGCTGCCAGGTAGGGCCCCAGCACCCTGTTCTCCCACCCGGCACCCCACCAGCACCCCCTCTCTGACGGTTCCTCGGTCTGGCAGGGTGATTCGGGCGGCCCCCTGCACTGCGCCGTGAACGGGCAGTACCAGGTCCACGGCGTCACCAGCTTCGTCTCCAGCTTGGGCTGCAACTACAAGGGCAAGCCCACTGTCTTCACACGTGTCTCTGCCTACAGGAACTGGATATCCAGTGTAAGAGCAAATTCACAAATTTGTTGCAGGTCACGCTGCCTTTTCGGCAGCCTCTGGGGCGATGTTAGCGAGGCAGTGGGAGAAGAAGTAGATTTTGGGGGGGTTTCGTGGCGGTGACCCCAGCCCCGTGGTGCTTCTCCTCCCAGGTGATCGCCCAGAACTGAGCGGCCGCGGGAGGAGGACCCGAACCCCAGCCCAGGTGATGGACGAGGAGCGTTTCAGTCGGAGCTGTTTAACTCTTGGAGCTGGTGTCAATAAATTCTGTTCATCAAGAGTTCTGGCTGTTGTCTCTGTCCTTCAAGGCTGAGGGTGCTTTGTCCCACTCCTCCTGCATTTTTCCCAAACACACAGCGTCCTTCACCCTCCCATCTTTGGGAGCATCCCTTTGGCCAGGTCCCTCGCCTGCCTTGCACAGAGGCTCAGAAGAGATCCGCAGGGAAGAAGCAACCAGCCCCGGGCAGCTGGAACGCCCCTGGGCCAAAGGGAAAAACCCTGAGCCCCTCTGGAGCAGCGACGCAGCGGGGGACAGGGCCAGGATTTCTCCCCGGCCCCAAGCTTTTTGTCTTCCAAAACTTCTTTGCACTGAGAGGGGACGGATGCGGTGTCTGCCTTTGCCTCGCCTAGGGCTGCAGGGCCAAAGCCCATTTACGTGCGTGCCGTTAGCACCAGGCTCACGGCGTCACGCCCCAGCCTGGCTTGGGGTGGGGAAAAAAAATAAAAAAATCAAGAGAATTGCAGAACTGACTCCAAAAGCAAAATTAAAACCCCAAACAGAAACTCGTGCCGGGGTTGCCACGGCTCGGCTGCGCCCATGCCCCCTGCTTCGTCCCACCCTTGTTTTTCGTTTTTTTTTTCGGGGTGGCTCGCAGCGGGGGGTGCCCGGGTGCTCAGCGGATGCCTCGTTTCGAACTTCCGCAGCAAACACTCGACCACAAGTTGATGCCGAAAGCAGAAACCGCGCGGCAAGCTGCAGCCATGGCAGAGGGCAAGAGCGGGGGAGCCGGGCTCTTCGCCAAGCAGGTCCAGAAGCGGTTCAGCCGGGCACAGGAGAAGGTACGGCCCGGCCCCCCCCCCACATCCCTTATTTCATCTTCCCATTGAGCTTTTCCCAGGGTGAGGGTAAGGGTGGCACCGAGGGGCTGTTCTTGCTGGGCACCGCACAGCACCCATGGGTGCTCTTGGGGTGATAATTGGGGTACCTCTGCGTGCTCGCACGCATCCCTGGGCAGACTTCACCTTTGCTGCAAGGCTCTGGGTGTGCAAACTTTTCCCCAAAGCCCCTCAGGGTGATTTGGTAGCCTCAAAAAGAAGTTTTATTCCAAAAAAAAAACCAACATCTTCCGGTGCAGGCTGCCAGGCGGTGGGCACAGGTGGCACCGGGGTCCCTTGGGCTGGGGCCGTGTCCCCCTGTCCCTGGCAGTGACGGTGACAGCAGGGACCTGGCACCAGGGTGGCCCCCCCAGCGCTGCAGTAGTGGCAGGAAGCAGGGGGAAGGGCTGCGGAAGCAGGTCAAAATGGGGTGATTTGATGCTCTTTCGAGACCATCCCCTCTGTTGTGTTTTTTGTTTTTCCCCCCCAAAAAAAAGCAAGGAGCAGCTCTGCGGTTCCTGGCGGGGGGTCAGGGCTAAATTCAGCCCTTCCGCAGCCGTATCAGCCTGCACCAGGCCCCGGTCGCTTCCAGGGACCAGCCTCTTCCTGGCCTCCCCTCGCACTGCGCTGCTGTGATGGGGAAGCTGAGGGTGGCCTTCATCCACGGCTCCTCCTCCTCCTCGCAGCAGCGTCACCGGTTCCCAGTGGGGCAGCGCCCAGGGGCTTTGCCTGCACCTGGATCCACCTGCAGGGACGTTTTGGGGAGCGCAGACCTGTAGGGTGTCATAAATGAGGGTGGTGGGGGCGCTGCGTTGGCCTGGCTCCCCAAAAGCCACTCTTTTCCCCTCAAAATAAAAACCACCACGTTGTTTTGTGCAGAGGTTTTGCATCCCTAAGGCAAACCCCAGCCCAGGTGGGCTCCAAGCTGGGGCCATCAGGTCCTCAGGAGGGGCCCCCCCGGCCGGCAGAGCTCAGCCACGCTCCATGCCGACGCGTTTCCCCTCTCCCCATCGCAGGTTTTGCAGAAATTGGGCAAAACCGTCGAGACCAAGGACGAGCAGTTCGAGCAAAGCGCCTACAACTTCCAGCTGCAGCAGGTTGCACTGGGGAGCGGAGGGGACCTTGGGAGGGGGGGGGACAGGACAGGGCCACCCCGTGCTGTCCCCATGCCCACAGCCTCTTGAACTTGTCCCCAGTGGGCTTTTGGCCCCCACCACCCCTGCCCATGGGGTGCTGAGGTTCTGTTCCCCCCCCCCCCAATGCATTTGATTTGCAGAACGAAGGCAACAAACTCTACAAAGACCTCAAGGCTTTTGTCAGCGCGGTGAAAGGTAGGGCGCAAGCCCCCCGCCCGCACCCCCCGACCCCAGGAAATGCAGCTCAGTGGAGCTGGGGGGGGGGGGGGGGGCCGAGCCCCGCTGCCTTTCCACGCTCTGAATTTTTGTAACCCCCCCGCAGTGATGCACGAAAGCTCCCGGAAAGTGACCGAAACCTTGCAGGAGATTTACAGCGCCGACTGGGACGGCCACGCGGAGCTGAAAGCCATAGCAGAGGTGAGCCCCCCCCCCCGGGGACAGCCCCCGCGGGTCGGGGGGCACAGAGCCAGCTCCCGGGGGAGCCAGCCCGGCACATCCAGCCGGCGAGGGGGGGACACCAGGGGCTGTGCCCCCACTCATCCCTGTCCCCTTCTCGTCCCCGCAGAGCAATGACCTCCTGTGGGACGACTACGAGGCGAAGCTGGCCGACCAGGCGCTGCGGCTGATGGAGAACTACCTGGCACAGTTCGGTGACATTAAGGTACCCCCCGGGGGGGGTGGCACGGCGCGGCACGCAGCGGGTGCTGGCTGAGCCCCCAGTGTCCCCCCCCCAACCCCTCAGGAGCGCATCGCCAAGCGGGGCCGCAAGCTGGTGGACTACGACAGCGCCCGGCACCACCTCGAAGCCCTGCAGAACGCCAAGAAGAAGGACGAGGCCAAAATCGCCAAGGTTGGAGCCCTGCCCGGGGGGGTCGGGGGGGTCGTGCATCGCGCCGGGAACCCCACGGCCCCCTCCTTGCCTCCCCGCAGGCTGAGGAGGAGTTCAACAAAGCCCAGGCGGTGTTTGAGGACCTGAACAGGGAGCTGCGGGAGGAGCTGCCCGTCCTCTACAGCAGGTATCAGGCACGGGACGAGCCCGCTCTGCTCTGCCTAAATTCACCTTCTGGGGGGGGGGACAGGGCAGGAAACGCAGCCCCCACCCACGGTGCTTTGGGGACGTGGGGCTGTCACAGCCGGGAGATGGCAGCACTGCCCCCACCGCGGGGACAGCCCGGGACAGGCACCCAGGTCCCTCTGGTCCCCCCCTGAGGATGGGTGCTCGTGGCTGGGGGGGCTCCGCAACCCCCCCCACCGCCCTCCTCCCTCCGCCTCCACCCCGTTTGTGTCCCGCAGCCGCATTGCCTGCTACGTGACCATCTTCCAGAACATCTCCAACCTCCGGGACATCTTCTACAAGGAGATGAGCAAGGTGAGGCCCCCCCCAAATTCCTCCCCCCTTCTGCTGGCGTCGCGCTGCTCGCTGCTGTCGGTGGTGTTGGTGGGTGGCGAGTGCTGGTGCTTCTCCCCCAGCCTAACCTGAGATTGGCAGCAGTCCTGGGGCTAGGAGAAAAGCTTTTTTATCAATTGATTCGGTGGTGGATAAATAGAGGGAGGGTGTGTGTGTGTGAGGGGGGGCTGCTTGCTTTGTGTTAATGTCAGCCCTGGGAAGTTGCACTGGGGTAGAAGCTTTTCCCGACTGCTGCCTCGGGAGCCAGGGAGAGGAAGGATGGGAGACGTGACTTCCTCGGCTGCTTTCCGGTCCCAAACCAGCCGCTTTTTAACTGAGATCTGCCCAGGGGCATGGCTGTGGGCTCCGAGCCCACATGGGGTTCCCAGGGGGGCTCTGATGGGTTTTCTCTCCTGCCCGTGCAGCTCAACCGTGACCTCTACGAGGTGATGGGCAAACTGGACAAGCAGCACTCCAGCAAAGTCTTCATCATCAAAGGCGTCTCCAGGTACAGGGGGAGGCTCACGCGGCTGAACCGCCCCCTCCCCAAGGGAGCAGATGGGTGCTGCACCCCCCAGGCTCTGCCCGGGGTCCCTGGGGATGGACGAGCACCTCCCGGTGCAGGGCGCTGCGGTGGTGCTGCTGCACGCACCCAAGGGGGATCCGGCTGCGTTCGGGGGCTCACAGGGACTTAAAATCCCCTCTGTGCAGCAACCGGCGCTCTCTGGTCATCTCCTCACCCGTGAGCCCCCCAGCCATGTACCCATGCCCAGGGAAGGCACCGGGAGAGCCACCCAGCTCGCCAGCCCCGCGCCCGGACTGGGAGCCCGTGCTGGAAGCGGAGACGGCCGCAGCATCCCCCGAGGACAGCAGCGACACCGCAGAAAGCATCTCCAACGGCCCCGCGGAGATGGGCGCTGGCGAGCTGGGTGCTCCCGTCCCTGGTCCTCCCCCAGCCTCCCCCGCGAGCATGGGGTCTGCGTCAGAAACCGCATCGGTCTCCAGCGAGGAGTCCCAGGAGCCCGCCCTCAGCCCTGAAGCTCCGTCCCCTGAAATGGGGGTGTCCAAGGGCACCGGGGCCCCTGGGCTCCCCAAAAGCCAGGCTGGGAGCCTCGCGTCTGCTGGTCCGGAGGCTTCAGGGGCTGACGGGGGGGTGCAGGCAGGAGCCGAGGGCATCGCCGCCTCCCTGGCCTCACTGATTTTATCCGAGGCAATTGCCACGGCCGCCAGCACCGCACCAGAGGGGCCAAAAAGTGCCACAGAGGAGCCGGACGGCGCCGACAGCGAGGGTCACGCACGTCCTGACAGCTCGGGGGGGGACCCGCCGTCCCCAGCCAGCACCCACGGTGCCACCGGGCCCACGGCAGAGGCAGGAGGGTGCCAGCTGGCTGGGGCCGTGGCAGAGCACAGCGACTCGGAGGAGAGCGTGGAGGTGGTGGACGTGTCACCAAAGGTGGCCAAAACGCAGGTGAGAGCAGCAGGGGGGGGGACGTGCCACGAGCTGGTGTCCCGAGGGGGCACGGGGGGTCAGGACGCCGTGCTGGGGGCTGCTCCCAGCAAATGTTTCCCAGCGGTTCCAGCCCCATCGAGGGGATTTGGGGCTGGGGGCGTGGAGGGGGGGGCAAGGGTTCGAGTCCCAGCCCGGTGCGTTGCTCATCCGGCTGCAGATGGGGCTGGAGCTGACCCTCGAGGAGGGATCAAGAGGCTGCATCCAGGACAGCGCCGCCCCCCCTGGCTCCCAGACTGAGGTGGGTGCAGCGAGGGCTCTGCTTCATCCCCACCGACCGAAGCACGAGGTCTCCAGCCCGGCGTCACCCCGCTCTCTGTGTCCCCAGGAGCAGGGGACACCCGGGGCGCTGGAGCAGGACCCGAGCCAGGACCCCCCCCAGGACCCCAGCGAAAACCTCACGTCCCTGTGAGCCCAGCGCCTGCGGGCAGGAGGGAGGGGAAGGAGCTTTTATGGGGCTGCCTGCAGATAACTTTGTTTAACCGTAACGCGCTTTACAAGCCCCCCGTCACATCTGAAATAAAGGCAGAGGGCAGACACCGGTGCCTGAAAACGCAGCAAGAAGAGGTGGAATTTTCTGGAAAGGCGACCGAGGGCCGAACGTCGGCGCCGGGCATCTCGTCTCTATCCTGAGAGGCAGCTCGGGGGGCTGCAATGAGGCACAGCTGGAGCAGCCCACCCAAAATTGCCAAAAAGCAGAGCCTGGGGATGCCTGGGCATCATCTCCGGCTCACGTGGGGGCTCCCTGCCTGCGGGTTTAGGGCCGGATCCAGGTGGGATTTGTTTCCCCATTCTCCCCCGGCACTGCCGGGCTGCCACTGCGGTTTGGGGTGACTCACGAGGAAGGCGTCGGGCTGGTTTCTTCACGCCAGGCTGGCTGCTCCTCTCCCCCAAACCTTCTGCCATGCAGAAAAAGAGCCCCAGTTGGCCCTGAAATCCCACAAATTGAAGCAGACCCCACTGGCCAAGCCCTGTGTGAGGCGTGGCAGCTCTGGCGCGCACCCAAAGCGCTCGGGTGGCCACGGGGCTGCTGCGGGATCCCCGCTCCCTCGGCAGCAAGGGGTTAAGCGGGGAGGATTTGCAGCCTTTATCATCGGGGCAGTGGAACTGGAAAGGTGAGGCAGGAAGGGGAAACGCCTGGGCTGCGCCCTGGCGAGGCTGCACAGGCAGCGGCGAGCGCACATGGTGCCGGCAGCCCCTCGCCCCGGCGCAGCGGGCACAGGTACGGGGAAACGTGGGGAGATTCGGGGTCCCGGGGGGTGTTTCTGCATGCATGGGTTCGCGAGGCAAATGGACACTCAACGAGGCACGAGGTCCTGCATCGGTGGCTGCCCCGCGGGGCTGCGGGGTGGTGAAATCGGCTGCAAGGGGGCCTGGCTGCCGTGCCGAAGCATCGCCGCCTCGATGGGTGCGCGGCCGCGGGATTTCAGCTGGGGAGAGGCTTCCCCGGGAGCAAACGGGAAGCGGAACGGCCTCAGCCCACCGCGGCGAGAGGCGGGAGAAGCTTAAACTGAGCTTAAATCAGCAGAAACCCGAGCAGAAGCCCAGCAGGGCGCTGGGAGAGCACGAGGCGCCGTTCCCAGGATGTAGCGCGGTGAGACGGGGCAGGGAACGGGGTCACCCGGCGGGTGTGCTCGCCCCAGCCTCTGGGTTCGGGATCTGGGGGCTGCGAAGGTGCCGCCGAGCATCCCCTGCACCCGCCTGCTCCCGAGCTTTTTGGGAGCTGCGGGACGGGGAGGGCTCTGCTGTGGGAACCGCTCTTGAGCAACGTGGAGGATTTGGCCAGCACGCAAGAATGAGGAAGATTCGGGTTGGGTTTTTTGGTAGCTTTTTTTTTTTTTTTCCCCCAAGTCCTGCTTTAAAAGCCCATGGAGCTCTGTAGGGATCCGGCGCGCTGGGGAAGCTGGGTCAGCCTGGCTGCGGCACAGCTCCCTGCGTGCCCCCGACCCCACACTGGCTCGTGGCTGCATCCTGCCCCCCCAAGGTACCCCCCGTGCCGCGATCCCCGCCCCGTTGGGCCCCCCCATGCCGAGCACGGGGGCTCCTTCCCGCGGTGCCGGTGCGGTGGGGAGGGATACGGGAGCGAGGTGGGGTGGCCGGGCTCCTGCTGGGATGCAGCACGGGGGGGGCTTTGCTGTAATGGTCGAGCGATGGTGTTTATGGTGTTTTCCTGCTGTGGTCTCTTCCCAGAGCTGAATTTGGGGTGAAATGGGGCCGGGTGTGTGCTGGCTGCCTCGGTTATAGCTGCAGTGAGGTCTGCAGGGAGCCGTGGGCAGCGCCGTGTTGATACAGAACCGAAACTTTGGCCAAACGCCTCGCAGGGACCCCTCTCCTCAAAGCACCCAGCTCCCTGTGCAGTCAGCAGCGGTTTTTCCTCCTTTCCTTGAAATCCCAGCAGTAGGTTCTTACGGAAATCTTATCCATCCCTCACCCCAAAGCAGCCCAAGCTGCTGCTGCTCCATGGCCTTCGGCGGCTGTGCGCTTGCAGGTTGTGCCCATGCAAGGCAGGTTCAGCCCCGGAGATGGGCTCGTTCCCAGCTCCTCCGCCCAGACACCGCTGTCGGCAGAGCTTTAAAGCAAATGTCCTGGTTTAAATGCCATGCAAGCTTCTGCGCTGGGCTTTGAAACTTTGTCCCACATCGCTGGGCTCAGACGGGTTTTTTTGCAAGGCTGGATTGCAGCGGCGGTGCCAGCGGGGCCGTCTGGTCTGCATCGCACTGGAGAAACTGGTTCTGTGCTCTCCAGCCCGTCCGGGGCTCGCCTGAGCCCGGGGCAAAGTTGTCGACGTTGGGGCAAAGTTGTCGAGGTTGGGGTCCCAGCATCTCGGGGGTCCTGGGCCCCCATCCACCGAGCGGGCACGGAGCGAGCACCGCCGCACGGCGCCGGGCAGGGGGCTGGGTTCCCAAATTCACCCCGCTGGCGGCTGGGCGCAAACCCTGCTGCTGTCAGGGCTGCTGTGCACGCTCAGGCTGAACAAGCCCCGGCCCGACAGCACTTTGAGTCACAAGGGCCCCCGGCAGGACAAGCAGGAGAGCAGCTCCCGAGGGCAGCGTGCCGCCGGAGGCTCGCCTGGCGTCTCCAACCCCCACGGCATCCCCATCGTGCCGGGGGGCCACATCCAGCAGCTCCCACTTTGGGCACGCGGCCAGCGCTCGGCTCGCTCCTGTGGTTCAATTTGCTTCTTTTTTTGTGTTTTGTTTTTTTTTTGGGGGGGGGTGATTTATTTGCTCCTGACATCTAGCGGCGTCTCTCCGCAGAGCCGCTGAGTCACTTGTGCCCGAGCGCAGGAGCCGTTGCCCCGGGCCTGCCAGCAGCAGCAGCAACCACTTAATTTTGGGGGCTGCCAAGGTTGTTGCTCGTCCCCCGGCACGCTCAGGAGGGAGCTTTGCAGGGGCAGAGTTTGGGCTGCAGCAGCTCCGGGTGCCAGAGTCGCGAGGTTTTGCAAGGCTTCACAGGCAAAGGCAATCTGGCTCCGCAAAACTTACAACTTTTGAGAGCAAATTGCCAAACCTGCAGCCCCTTTCCCCAACGCACACCCCCTGGCTGGGATTCACGGCCCCAGCACAGCTCCCTCCGACCCTCAGCAGCAATTCCTGCCCCAGCCTGCGCCTCCACCAGCCCCAGCAAAGCCCCAGCAGTTTCCCAGTTGTCCAGCACCATCGGTGCCCCTCGCAGACCCGCGCTGTGCCAGCCCCTGCCCTGCACGCTCACCGCTTTTCTTCCTTTTCTTGGTAGTCGTGAAGGAGCCCAGACCCTCGCCTGGAAGGAGCCGGCAGCGCCAGGGCCGATGCCATGGAAGGAGCTCAGCCCCCGCTAGCTGCAGGTAAGACCCCGGGACCCCTTTTGTGCCCCCAAATCCCCCAGGAGCCCTCGCCCGGGGCTGCTGCGTGCCCAGCGCGGCTCAGGGACGGCCTCGCTCCCTTTCCTCTCTACCTCCCCGTGTCTGCAGAGGAGCTGACAACCCCAGGGCTGAAGAAGGCGCACACCCCCCCTCTGCATGAGGACGCCAACACGGCCGTCATCGCAGGTAGGGGCTCCCCGCCGCGACCACCCCACTGAGACCGGGCGGCAGCAGCT
This sequence comes from Aythya fuligula, assembly GCF_009819795.1. Classification (NCBI taxonomy): domain Eukaryota; kingdom Metazoa; phylum Chordata; class Aves; order Anseriformes; family Anatidae; genus Aythya; species Aythya fuligula. The sequence continues at coordinate 359,103 of NC_045587.1, forward strand.
CCGTACAGACCCCCCCGGGGCTAAACCCTGCTCCTCTCCGCCTTTCCCCCCCCGGCAGTTGTCATCACGCTGGTGTTCATCACCCTGCTGACGGTCCTGGTGGTGATCATCATCTACCTGTACAGAAACAAAGGCAGCTACCTCACCTACGAGCAGCCGGCGGCCGAGACGGAGCTGTCGGTGCAGATGGAGGACGCCCCCTCCAAGGAGAAGGAGGAGTATTTCATCTGAGCCCCCCCCCGGGTCCAGCGCGCGCCCCTCTCTTGCACTCAGGTCTGATGCCATGTGGCCTAAATCTCTCAGAATCTCGGATCTAGAAGCTTTTTTTTTTTTTTTTTTTTCCCTTAATTTATTAAGCAAACCTTTAAGATAAAACCAGGTGTGGCAGAGCACAGCCCGGCTCCGGCTGCACGCAGCCTGTCCTCCTCCCTTTGGTGCTTTCTAATACAGCCCAGTGACAAATGCCTGAAGAATTGCTCTTGTTGTTTTTTTTTCCTTATCTCCCAAAACAATTAAGTTATTCTGCTCTGGGTTGAGGGTTGGGGTAATCGGCATGGCTCATTTCGAGGCTAAGGGGGAGAACGCTTGTAAAGCGGCCCGATCGATCGCCCGAGTCACAAGGGGCTGCTGGCACGGGCAGTTCCTCCTTTAAATCACCCCCTCCCAAAAAAAACGCACAAACACAGAAGGAGGAAGTTTGCAAAATAGCAGCAAAGAGGAAACAAGCGAAGAAACCCTAAGGCGTGGGACAGGCAGGAGCCACGGGGGTTTACTGGAAGTCTAACAGCCAGTCTGCCACTTTATTCAAATTTTCAAAATAGTCTTTATTCTACTTTTTTTTTAGTATAAAAAAATCCACAAGTTAAGTGCACCACAGTGTATACAGAGAGATACGTAATGCTGAACTTCCATAACAGTCAGTTGGATGGTTAAACACAACATATACAGGACACAGATTTAGATTAAACTGAAACCTCGAGATAAAATATATTTGAATCTGATATTTTTCTTCATAAAACAAAACAAAAAAAAAGAAAAAAACACTGAGGATCCCTGAAATATTCTTCTTAACCCTACTAAGACTTCATTACACCCAAGTCATTTCTGAAGTATGCATTCGTAAAACAACCGATTAACCAAGCTAATTTGTGTGTTGATTGACAGTTGCTACACACCCTTGTGCAGATGGTGACCAGCCTCTCTGTTTGAACAACAGCCTTAAGGAGTTTTGGTGTCAGGACACCAGGTTGAGTTCAAAAAAAAAAAAGAGGAAAAAAAAGAGTTGGTTTATTAAGCATCGTCCTAAAAGCCCAGTTAGCATTTAATGAAATGTTCAAACATGAGTTGCATTGTGTTTCTGGCACCAAAGCATGGCTTTGATTAGATCTAATGTGCAAAGAAATCCAAGATTACTTGGAGTGTACAAAAGAAATCCCATGACACACGCCAGCTGCACGCCTTCCTGGAGGGGAGCGAAGGGCGACGGTGAGCACAGAGCGCCCCGAGGGATCCGCTCTGCAGTGAGGTCAGGAACGAAGCAGCGCCGAGGTGCCCCTGGTGCGGGGGGGGGGGAAGGTGGCCTCGCTCCCTGCCCAGCACCTCGGCTTCTCTGGAGGGGAAACCCCAAGGTCTGCGGGGCTGGCTCAGCAGGAACGCGAGGGGAAGGGGTCGCGCCCTGCCTCCAGCTCGCCCCCCTCGCCCTCCCCAAAGCAGCCGATCAATAAAGCTCAGCGGCAGCGCTGCGAAACGCGAGGGAGAGGCTGAGGGCTGCCTTGGTTTGGGGAACCCGTCTCTCCCCCCCCCCCATCTCAGCAGAGGCCCCGCTCAGCGCGGGGGTCCTGGCCAGGAGGAGACCTGGCGGCGGTGTCTGCTCCGCAACCTCAGGTTAATATGGACTAAAGCAGTTACATCGTGAGAAGTGCTGACGGTATGTGATGTCTTCCCTTACACAAACGTAGCCCCCCACCCCTTCCCGCTCCCCCCCCGGCCCCTTTCCTTCTTCACCAGATGGTGTAGCCGCCGTCCGAGCCTCCCAGGAAGAAGTTCCCCTTCCGCTGCGTCACCAAGACGTTGGCTCCCTGCATGACGGCCAGCTGGGCGGCGTTGGGGGGGCACCCGGGAGGGGGGGGCTGCAAAAAAGAGAGGAGAAAGGGGCTGGAGGAGCGCCGCAGCTCCTCCTGGCACCCATCTGCAGCGGGGTGCGGGCGCCCGGCACCTGCTGCTGGTGGCTGCCAGGCAGGGATCGGGGCCAGGGGGGGAAACACTGGGCTTCCACACCCTGCCCTCTGCTTTTTAGGGGTTAGGGTGAGGGGTTTTAGGGGTTAGGAGGCTTTTTGTGTGCGCAGAGGAGCAAAACCCTGGCGTGGTTGTGAGTCTGAGGAGCTGCAGGGCAGCGGGGAGTGAGGGTGAGCTGCAGCCAGGTCGCTCAGCTGCTGCCTTGCCCCCCTCCGGGGCACCTTATAGCAGGGTCCCCGGGCTGAACTGGGGTCTGCGAGCAGACGGAGCCCTGGAGCCACACGTCGGCAGCTCTCAGCTGAGCTCAGGGACAGCAAAACCCCCCGCACGAAGGCAGGAGCCCCCTCGTCTCCCCAAAACGCGATGAATTCGCTCTGCTCACAAACCCAGGCTCGTCTCCGCGCGCCCCTACAGCAGAAGCAGGCGGGTCCTGGCCGTACTCACCGGGATGCTGGCCGTCCCGCCGGCCCCAAACCTGGCTCCAGCATCAAAGCCGCCTTCCACGAGCACCGTGGAGCCGGGGGGGTACACGGGGCCCACGGGGTAATAGGCCATGGGGACGGAGGAGCCGATGGGACCCACGGCCACGGACTGGGCCACGGGCAGGAAGACCGAAGCGCCCGGGTACGCCGCGGACATGGTGGGGACGGTGGCGGCCCCCAGAGGCACGAAGCTGGGACGGTAAAGCTGCAAAAAAATAAAAAAAATAATAATAATAATAATAAAAAAAAAAGAAAGCCACGCAGGCAGGTTTAGAGCTTGATGACTCCCCACACCCACCTGCTTACTCAGAGCAAGCCCTGAGCTAGACTTTCACCCTCCCGCCCGCCCAGGGGAGCGCTGCCCCAGGGGATTACTTGTGGGTGTCCCGGGGGGGGGCAATTTCCCACTGCTGCTGCTCGGGGCCAGGTCCCCACAGCCCCCAGGAGCCCACCCAGGACGTTTCCACGGCCGGGTTCGTGGCTGGGGATCCCCTGGGCTCCAAGGGAGGCAATGCCCGGGGCTGTGATTCAATTCGAGCTGGGGCCAGGGATAGGAGCAGCAAACCAGCCCCCCCGGTTAAAAATAATAATAATGATAATAATAATGATAATAATAATAATAAAAATAATAATTAATAATAATGTAGCCAGGGATTGCTTTTTTAGGAGGAATCACCCCCACCTACCTCGGAGTACGCGGGCGGTGCGTCCGTGTAGGGCGGCGGCTGGGGCAGCGGCAGGGTCTGGGGGTACACGGGGGGGTTGGCAGGGGGCTGCACGGGGTAGGCGGGCTGGGGGGGGTACTGCCCTGCGGGGAGAAAAAACGACATTCAACCCGAGTCAGAAACACGAGAATTCACCCCAAAACTGAAACGCGCGGCAGAGCAGAACCAGAGGGGGCACCGAGACCCCCCCCGGGACCCCCCCCCGGGTCACTGAGACCCCCCCCGGGGGGAGCAGCGATGGCCGTGACCCCCCCCCCCCGGGGGTCCTCGGGGCTGCCCGGGGGGGTCCCAGGGTCTGGGGGCGGGGGCAGGACAAGGAGCCCCCCCCCCCGCCCCTTTTATTTTTGGGGGCCCTCGGCTGCCCCCCCCGCCACCCCCGGGTCCCCAAATCACCCCGAGAGGGTTTCCCCGTGCCCCCCCCCCACATGACGTCATCCCGACGCCCCCCCCTTTGCCCCCTTCCCTGCGAAGCGGGTCCCCGATGACGTCACCCGGGGGGGGTTCCCTGACGTCACCGGGGGGGTCCCCACTCCCTGCCCCCCCCCCCTTTTTAGGGTTCCCCCTCCCCGTCCTGCGGGGTCGTCCCAGGGACCCCCCCGTTACCTCATTCGCCCCCCGTGACGTCATGCGGAGATCCACTGACGTCACCCGAGGGCTCCCCCCCCCCCCAGCGCTTAATGCCCCCCCCCGCCCCTTACGTCACCGGGCTTCACCCCCCACACACACACCGCCCGGCACACAAGGGGTTAAGGGCCCGGCCGAGCCGCGCGGCGCCATGGCAACCGCGAGCCCGCCCCCCCGCCCGCCCCGCTCCCATTGGTCCGCCCGGCCCCGGCCCGGCCGCGCGGTCACGCGCTGCGGCGAGGCCCTTAAAGGGGCCGCGGCCCCGGGTAGGGGGTCGCCGGGTGGGGCCGGGGGGGGGGGGGTCGCGGCGCGGCCCGGTCCTTGCCTTTGCCGTTCATGGCGGCGGCGGCGGCGGCCCCGTCCCGGTCCCGGTCCCGCTGTGCCCGCGCCGCGCGCGCTCCCGCCTGCCTGTCACTGCGGCCCGCGGGGGCGCGGGGGGGGGGGGGCGGGGGCAGGAAGCGGCCGCTCCACGCCCGCTGTGGCGTCACCGCGCGCGGGGGCGGGGCCGAGCGCTCTTAAAGGGGCCGCGGCCCCCAATTCACACCCTGATGGGGGGGGGGGGGGGTCACAGGTTGGGGGAGGGACCTGAGGTGAGGGGGGGGCTTTGGAGAGAGCCCGGGGGTGAAAGGAACCGGGGGGGGGGGGGCAGAGTTGGGCTGGGGGGGTCTTGTATGGGCTGGGGGGGATTTTTTTTTGGGGGGGGGGCACCCTGTGTAGCCCGTTTGTTTTAGGGGGGGGGTCACCCAGCATGGCCCAGGGTCATTTGGGGGTGGGGGACACCCTGTATGGGCCAGGGGTGATGTGGGGGGGGGCACCCTGTATGGGTATGGCCTGGGGTGATTTGGGGGTGACCTAACCCAAAGGGGCTGCCCCAAAACGTGTCCCAGGAGTCACAGCGATGTTTGGGAGCCTCACTCCAGTGCCACTGTTCCCGGGGTCCCAGTTTCCCCAGTGACACTTTCCACGGCCCTGTGGAGGTGTCCGGGCCCAGTTATTTAATACCAGCCCCATTCAGCAAAGCCCCGGCATCCACCTCTGATCCAAAACTGGGTTAGGGAAGGAGAGTGAGGATTCCTGTGAAAACACTTAACAGATTTGGTGGGAGTTTAGGGCTGATTGCCGCTCCAAAAACCTGTGGGAAGTAATAAACTGCTGAAGATCCAGGAGCAGAAGGTTCAGCCAGGGGGCTGGAGCTGCGCTTAAAGCACGGTGCAGTTCCTGTGTGTGAAGTCTTCCTTTAAAAATAAAAAATAAAATAAAATATATATATAGTAATGCGTATGGGTGGCAATAAACGAGCACAAAAAAGAAAGCCCTTTCCATTTCTTTTGTGATTTTGATGAACTTTCTGGCTGCGTTTTGCCCAGCGTTTGAGGGCACAGCCCCCTTTTTCAAGCTCGGTTCCAGGCATCTCAATCAACAATATCATTGTTCTCTCCCAATTTAAGCGAGCCTCTCATGAATAATGTACCGGGTGCCTGATGAATATGCACGCTGGCTGGTGTGCCTGGGAGGGCTTCATAAATAATTCATGCCCAGAAAATGTTCTTCACCTTGTAACAGTACAGGAACTGTAAAAAAATATTTACCCTTTAAAGTGGGAAAGAAGATGGCTTGGAACTTGCCCGTGGAAATGCAGAGCGAGGGGGGTGAAAGCAAGGGGAAGGAGCTGCACTGCGAAGGAGATTTCCGAGGGACCGAGCCCTGATGTTTTCTCTCCAAACCCAACCCTGCAAAGCCCTGGAACCTGCTGGAGCAGCCGAGGGTTAAGGCTGTTCAGCAGCTCCTGATTTATTCTAAGAAATGTGCCTTTTTTGCTCCCCTGATACCGTTATAAGGAAAACTTCCTTGCAGAGGACAAGTGGAAATGCTCTGCGAGGTGTGAAAGGCGAGGAGAAAGCGTTTCCAGCCAGCAGAGCTGGGCTTCTCTGAAAGCACCAGCCTTCAAACGCCCTGGGATTGTTTTAGTTGTGTTTTTATCACCCATTGCCTTCTTTAAGGGTCTCTTGCGACTCCAAGAGGAAAACTCCCATGAAATCCCAAAACTGTGTAAAATCAGCTCGCGGTTCCTCACGCCGTGCAGCCCTGGGATGGAAACCTGGAGGAGTTTTGGGATGCCTGCCCACGGACTTTGCTTCCCAGGCTGGGCGCAGCTGGAAGGCGAAGGGGCTGCTGCAGATAACACGAACCAGATAACGCCCAGACGCTCGGCTCTGTGACCTGGGAGAGCAGAGGCCTGGGCTGGGAGTCCTTATTTACACAGCACGAGGTTGTTTAACCGCTATTAAAAGCAGAGCTGGCTGGGGTAACGTCTGCTTAAAGCCTAAAAAATCCACTGGTGATATCCGTGGCCTTAAAATCAGAGCTGTGGTTGTGAAACTTTGCTCATGTGAGTAACTGGGGGCAAGAGGTACTTTGAGACAGTGGGCACGCTATGGGTGCAGGCCTGTAGTTAATTATATAAAAGCAATGAATAATCATTTGCTAATTATTTAATGGTGTCTTCCACCTGGAGAAAATCCTGCCCTTCCTCCCCCTACCACTGAGATCGAGGGGATTTGTACTTGGATTTGCCAGGACTGGATTGCGTCCAACACAACAAAGTGGCCTGGAAAAAAAAACATGGAAATTTTAGAGTCTATTTCCAGCTCTAAGGAGAAAAGCAGAGCAAAGGCCGGATCTATTGGAGCACCAAAGAAATCGAGTGCATAACTCAGGTGTGTGGAGGGTTTGGGGGCAGCAGGAGTCGCTTTGCAGTGCGGAGGCCAAAATAAAATCTGGCTCCCTTTTTCCTGCGCTCCCAGCCATTAAGTTCTTGGAACATCTGGACGAGGCTGGTTTGTGGTACACACGTCCCTGGCAGGGCTGGAAACCTTTCCGCAGCAAATTGGATGTGCCAGAAACAGTTGGGTCAGGTGCAAACCCTTCTCTAACCCATGGCTGCGTGTGATGGGAGCAGCGAAAGAAGCATGGGCAAGAAAGCTGCGATGTTAATTTGGTCACCTACCAAGAGTTCTCGTCGGCAGAGCGAGCTCTGGAACAAAGGACACATTCTTGCAGTCAGCATTTTAGTTTTGCCAGCTCTTCCTGTCAAACAGTTAATTAAAATCCACCCCCCTCTCCAAACAAGCTATTTTCCCGGGGAAAAAAAAAAAAAAAGCAAAAAAAAAAAAAGCTTTTCAGCACTCATAAAATCAATTCCTCTTCAAGAAAAATTAAAAATGCAATGTGCACCCTGTTCCCCGTATGCATTATATTAAGCAGTATGCCAATGTATGTAAATGAGCCTGCAATTCAACTCGATGGAGGTATTTAAATATTCATAATCACAGCACAGCATATGCAAACCAGGCTCTCAGCAGAATTGCGCTGCAGTCTCAGATAGCAGCTGTATGCAAGTGAAGATGCTTTCACGTATCCAATTCGGTTTTTAACGAAAATGTGGCTGGTGCCGGCTGCCCGTTGGCAGTATTTGTGGGCACTGCCTCAGCCGGGCATGGAGCTGTTTAATTCCTGTTGAATGTGAGCGTGAGCCCCCGTGCCCCTTCGCTGTCTGCTGGGCTCCTCCAATTTGGTGTTAACCAGCACAAAATATTGCCATGGTGTGTTGCAAGATGAGGCTAGCCAAGGGTAGGTTGCAGTAATTCAGGAAACCGTCCTGTACACCCAGGAAGGGACGAGGGGCAGGATTTTAGCCTGGGAAGAACCACCCGTGGCATTTACGCTTTTTTTTTTTTTTTTTTTTTAACAACAACCTAATACAAACTTCAAATTTTTTTTTTATTTATTTTTTTTGCATTCATGGGACGATCAGAAGTGCATTTTGGATAAAAAAAAAAAAAAAAAAAAGTTATGAAAATCTTACAATGGACCGAAAAAGCCGTATTACAAGACAAAATATAAACCAGCCCATTGGCTTTTTCTGCAAGGACAGACGGAAGGTGTAATTCTTCCAGCTAACATAGACATGAAAGAAAAATAATTCAGCCTTGTCAAGCCGTGCTCATTTTTAAGCGGCACCAATAACTGAGATGCTAAGTTGGAGATTTTGTCTTTGTTTTCCTCCTTTTTTCCTGCTGGGAGGTAAGAAGAAAGTCGCAATTTAAAAAATTGTAAAAGACACAACAGGCAGGAGAATACACTTCGCTGCCTTTCCTTTTGATGATTTCAACCAGGCTGTAATTGGTCCGTAAGTTGGCTTGAAAAGCCACAGAATTGCACCTGTGCTCCTAACGAGCTTTGCAATTACAGAAATAGTTTTCCTCCTTCTTTTAATTGCGTGGTGACAGGGTTCACCTTGCACCTGAGTTCCTTTTGTGTGCCTTTCCTCGCTCCTTCCCCCAGCACCCCCCAAGCCTGGGTCCCCCCGAGCTGGCAGAGGGGCCCGGGGACCGGCACAGTTTTGGGGCACATTGCACGGCTCTGCACAGAGCTGAAACCTGCCGGTAGGATCCGAGAGCCTCCGGTAGCCTTGTTCCTGGTCCCGCAGCGGGCAGAAATCCAGCAGTGACCACACCACAGGCGCTGGCACCGACCCCACACCCCATACCCCTGTGCTACGTGGCCGGTGGGCGCAAGCAGCCACGAGCATCCTCGCTTTTGCTCCCTAGGACAAAACTTCCCTCCCACAGCACCCTCCCAAGGCTCCGAGCGGGTGCCCCAAAGCCCCCCGACACCCCCCAGCCCCAGGGAGGGGAGGCTGCGAGAGCCGAGCGTGGCTCAGAGCTCAGCCTCCTGCATATTACGGCGGGAGGCTGGATCTGAGGCTAATGCTATGCCGGGAACATGGAGCCTCTTGAATTATTACTGGGGCTTCCCCGGGCCTCCAGCTCCCTCCTCGCAGCCTCGGCGAGGCTTTTTGGGGTGGTTTTGGGGCAAAGCCCTCGAGCCCCGTAAAGGGTTTGGCCCCGGGGTTTTATCCCGAGTCGCAGCCCCCAAAAGGAAAGTGGCAAACGGGGGGCACCCTGTTTGTGCTGCCCCCGGGGAGCTGCGCGTTAATGTGACAATTAATTTCTGGTGATCAAGTGCCGAATTAGGGCGACGGTGAGCCGGCTCGGAGCCAGAGGGATTGAGGGGTGGTGCAGAGCTGGGGGGCTCCCCAGCTCTGCAGGGGGACACGGCTGCTGGGGGGTTGCAAAGGGTGACCCCAAAGCGTGGGGGGAGGCTCAGGGGTCTCAAGGTTTGAGGGGCTGCGGTGCGGTGGACTTGGGGGGCTCCGGTTTGGGGGAGCCCGGACTTTGGGGGTCTCAGGGCTCGGGGAGGGGGGCTCTGTTTTGAGGGAGCTGTTAATTTGGGGGTCTCAGGACTTGGGGAAGGGGCTCTGTTTTGGGGGAGCTCTTAATTTGGGGGTCTTGGGACTTGGGGAGGGGGCTCCGTTTCGGGGAGCCCTGACTTTGGGGGTCTCGGGGCTGGAGGGGGGGGGCTCCGTGCGCCCCCGGCGGCGGCGAGCAGCGTGGCAGCCCGGGGATGCGGCAAAGGCCTGCGCATAAATTATGTTCATGACGCAGCAGCTAAAAAATCCCACCGAGGGAAAGGAAAAAAAGAAAAAAACGAAAAAAAAAAAAAAATAACCACCAAAACCCCCCAAAACCCACCCCAACCTCCCTTTTTCCCCAGAAAAAAAACCCCACCACCACCTCCCTCCTCGGGGAGCTCCGGGCCGGGGCCGTCCCCCCTTCATTTTATTTTTTATTTATTTATATATTTTTTTTTTCCTTCCCCCCCCCCCCCCTCTCTTCCAGCCTCCGGGCCCCGCTCGCCGCCTCCCTCCCCTTTGTGCCGCCGCCGCCGCCGCGATGAATTTTTAATTCTCGCCGGCAGCGGAGCGGGAGCGGGCGCGGGGCCGCGCGGAGCCGCCGGTGAGTGCGGGGCCGGGGCCGGGACCGGGGCCGGGGCCGGGGCGGGGGGCGGCGGGGCCCCGCCGCGGTGAATATGCAATGCCGTAATTAGCATAATTTATATATTTATGATAAAGAGAGCCCGGGTGAGTCCGGGCCGGGGGGGGGGGGGGGGGGGGGGGGGGGGGAGCGGGGAAAACGGGGAGAGGCGGCGGAAAGAGGGGAGGGGAGGGGGGGGGGACACCGGGGAAAGTGGGGGGCACCGAGGGGAAAAGGGGGGGAGTGGGGAGGGTGGGGGGGGAACGGGGGTCCCGGAGCGTTGGGTGCCCCCCCCCCACACACACACACAGCGGGGAAAATGGGATCGTAGCGGGGTTGGGGGGGGACACGGTGATAATTTGGGGGTGAGGGAGGTGGGGGTTGGGGGGGCAGGAGGAATAAAGCGGGGGGTGAAGGGTGCTGCGGGGGGGGGGCGGTGTTGGGGTGCTGGAGGTGCAGGGCAAAGGGAGCCCCCCCCCGGGTGGGAGGGGAAGGGCCCCCCCCCAGCTCGGGGTGCGGGATCCGGGGGGGTGCAGGTGCTCGGAAGGGATTTGGGAGCCCGGGGGCTCCGGGGGGGGGGGGAGCAGAGCCCTGGGGAGGGGGGGACACGGGGGGGGGGGGGGCGATGCTGCACCTCGGGGAAGGATGGAGAGTACGGCCGGGGGGGGGCAAGGACATTCGGGGGGGGGGGGGGGCATAGTGTGGGGCTGGGCACGGCGTGCGGCAAAGTGGGGGGGCCGCGTGTCCCTGCGGGGGGGTCCCTGCCCTGGGGACAGCTCACCCCTTGGGGGGGGGACAGCTTGTGCTGCTGCTCTGAGCCCCCCGTTTGCTTTTTTTTTTTTTTTGGGGGGGGGGGGGCCCTTTCCGTGGTGCCGCAGAGCCCCAGCTGGAGGTGCAGGGGATGGGGGGGCTGCCTCCCTCCTCGCCCCCCTCCCCATCCCGTGCTGCCGTCACGGGCTCCATCTTCACCCAGGAACCCCCTTTTAGCCCCCCCCACCCCACTGAGGGGCAGAGCACTGCCCCCCCCATTACATTCCACAGGACCGTGGTGTTATTGTTTTTTTGTGTGTGTGTGCGTGGGGGGGTCCTGTCCCCCCCCAGACCCACTGTGCCGTCCCTCCGAGACATCCTGGGCCCCCCCAGGGTGCCTCTGGCGCTGGCAGCCCCGGGCGCTCGATGCTGCGGTCGCTATTTTTGGGGGGAGCCAGATGGGAGCTTCGAATGCAGCGGCTCGAGGGACGGGAAATCTGCTCCTGGTTTTGCCACCCTCTGGCATGACCTTGGGAGGTGAACTTCATCCCTCTCCTCCCCGGCGTCGGCGGCGCAGCGGGAATAAAAATCCTTCTCCCGGCTCTCCGGGGAGACGAGCGGGTCCCTGGGAAGTCACCGCGCGGCTGCTGCCGGTGCCGGGGTCCGTGCCGGGGGAACGGGGGATCCCCATCGTCCTCCGAGGTTTTATTTGGGGTCAGGATGGGTTTCTGCCCCCCAAACCCCATGGAGGTGGGAGGTGATGGGAGGTGAAGTGATGCAACCAAGGTCGTGCGAGCCGTCGGTGGCAGAGGTGGGCGCAGGGCATGGGGCTGCCCCCCACCTTCCCGGGGGCGTTTTAGGGCAATAGTGGCCGGAAAGGGTAAAAGCACAACGCAGCCAGGAGAAAAATCTTCATTTTCAACGGCGCAAAGAGGATTTTGCAAATAATGGAGTTAAGCCCCCAAGCTGGCAGGAAGCCCTGGTCGACTGATTTGGGGTGTTTCCCCTGCGAGGTTGTGCTGGGGCTGGGGTCCCGCAGTGTGCGGTGCCAGCTCCGGGCACGTCGCTGCCGGCCGATGCAAAGCGCCCTGTCCCTTTGGTGCTCCGTCCCACGCAGGTGTCTGCACGCCAAAACGCAGCCCCGGGGCGAGGGGCTGCAGGCTGGGACGTGCCGGGGGCTCCGTTTCAGCCACGCAGACCCCTCCCCAAGCTCGCTCCTGCCCTGGTGCCCGTGGGCACGCAGCCAAGCTTGGCTCAGCCCCGCTCACTTCGCTCAAAGTGGCTCTCGCTGGCTCCAGGCAGCCCCTGCGTCTTTCCGCTCGCCTTGGCAGGGCTCCCCTTGGGCTCGTCGATGCCTTTTCCCGGACTCGTCTTCAAGATTTGGCCGGCCCAAGCCCTGGCATGGGTTTTTCCAGGAACGAGCTTGACTCAAGCCATGGATGAGTAACCAGGAGCACCGGGGAGCTGCTCCAAAGCCCTCCCAGCAGAAGAAACCTCTGTCCTGAAGCCTTCGCCGTCTTCCAGTTACGGCTGACGCCAGCTTTCCCTTAGAGCCCCAATCTCCAGGAATTTACAGCTGGCTGTAAAACCACGCTCCCTGCTGCAGCCAGCCAGGCAGGGCTTGGACCGGGGACCGAGGAGCTGCTCCTGTAACGGGACATCAGCATTTTGCAGTCCTGCGCCAGGAGCCGAGGTCCTTGTATTGTGCCACGCTGGGGTCTGGGGCCTGATTTTGGGGTGAAATCAGCTCAGCAACCTGGGAACGCAAAGGGATGTGCCAGTGGCCTGAGCCCTGTGTGCCCGGGGTTTCACCATGACCGAGCGATGCCAACAGACCGTCCCAGAGTCCCTGTGGTGCCAAAAGGATGGGGCAGAAATCAGATTTGCATCCTGTCGCTGCTTAGTGGACAGATTTTGATTCGGAGGCACGTGTTTTTAAGCACAGCCGAAGGAATTAGAGGCTCATCTCCTGGGGCTCTGGGTCCCGTAAGCCTCTTTGCCCCGCCGGGTTGCATTAAGGAGCCGCGTTCAGGTCCGGCAGCGAGATGCTGTGGGGCTGAGCCCAGGGCTGCCGGAGCTCACCGTGTCAGCTCAGCTGCAGGAATGCTCCCGGCAGCTCCGAGCAGCCTGTTTTTGTCAGAAATGGACGGGTTTGAGATCCACAAACCGCTTTGTGGCAGGGGGGGTGCATCTCATCCCCTGCCTCAGTTTCCCCATCGGTAGCCGTGGCCGGGCCCGCTGCCCGAGGTGCGCTGGGAGCCTCGGGACGGTGCCTCTGGGGTGCCAGCAGATGTTTGGGCTTCGAAGAGAAAACCCCAATGGCCGTGCTGTGAAAGCCAAAGAGGTTTCAAGGGCTGGATTTCCCCTTTGCAAAGGCCGGTGGGCTCACAGCGCAACATCCACGATTAAACAGCGGGTCAGCCTCGCACTGACACGTCTTAGGGGCCATGAACTTCAAGAAAGGGTCAAGAAAGGGTAAAAAGGCACGTTGGGTCCTGCACTGGCCACGTTGGGGTGCGAGTGTGCAAGGCCCAACTGGGGGAGGAATCGGTGTTACCGCGGTTTTAGGGCTCGCCCACCTGTGGCAGGGCCTTTCCCCCTGCCATGGAGCTTGGAAAGTCCTGAGCCTGGGGCAGGAATGGCCATCCAGAGGAATTAATCTGGGGTAATGACAGCGAGTAATTAGCGAGCTGTAACCGTGTCCAAAATGTCTTCTGTACGGACCGGCCCTAATTAACCTCTGAGGGTTCCTCACCTGTGGCAAGTTTGTTCAAACTTAGATTTCTGCCCACTTGGGATCCGAGTGGCTACGTTTCTGACTCATCAACGCTTGTAATTAACATGGCAATTATATTCACAGTGAGACTCAGAGCATCTTAAATTATCCTCTCCTTTTTTCCCCCCTCTTTTTTTTTTTTTTTTTAAATATTATTATTATTTTGTGCATTTCATTTCCTTGTCGCCATCTGTTGCGAAATGGCTGTCTTCTTGCTGCGTGCACTTAACACCACCATCTGGACAAATTATTTGTCCCATTAATTGCGAAAAATGTGTGAAGAAGGAAAATGAAATGGTACTGCCGACCTGCAGAAGGGCTGCTGGAGGAGAAGCAGCCCGCTCCCAAACCCAAAGCGCGCCGCCAAAGCGCGCCGAGCCTAACATGATGAAATGTCTGTTTAATCGTCTAGCGCACTAATTGGTCTCTTTGCACAGCACCGAGGAAAAAAAAAAAAAAAATCTCTCTCTCTCCTCTTCTCTCTGCGTTATTTGAGTCTTCCCCCGCGGGACAAGCCTGAGCGGATCGAAGCCCCTCGCGGCGATAGAGGCGGTGGCTGGCGCGGGCGCGATGCCCTCCGCAGCCTCTCGCTGCTCCGGCCGTGCTGGGAGAAACCCACGGGCTGGACAGGGCTCCCGGCCTCGCCTCCCCTCGTGGGGCTGGGGGCTTGGATGGGTGGAAACGAGCCCTGGTGCTTGCGGGGGGGTCCCTGTGTCGCGACCCCCCGAGTCCCCGAGGGAGGTGAATTCGTGCCTTAGCTTTTAGCTACTGCGCGTGCTGGGGACGGTGCTGGGGACAGTTCGCTTCTTCGGCTCGGGGCTCCTTGTCCCGGGGCTCAGCCTCCCCTCCCCTCCAGCCCTGCTTTCTCTCTCCCCACAGCCGACTGCCTGAACCCGAGGACCAGCCCCGAGCCCCTCCAGGAGCCCGACTGCACCCCGAGCAAACCGTGAGTGAGCGCCGGCCTTCCCTTCCGTAAAGGCAGCCCCAGTGCTCCCCCCGGGGACACGGTGACATCCCAGGCAGGGAGGGGACGGGACGGGACCGAGACCCTTCCCCAGCTCCTGGGTGCCAGGGGACACAGAGGCGACATATCGCGATATGCAGCACCCAGACTGCAGCCGGAGGGGGGAATTCAGCAGCAGGCAGGGCAGAGCCCCCCGACCTGCGCCTGCCACCTGCTGCGAGTTTTCTGTCCCCCTCTCTCGCCCTGCACAAAGCGGGACCCTTCGCACCTCGGGTCCAAGAGTTTTCCTCCCCACCTGCCCCCAGGCAGCACGAGCATCCCCTGCTCTGGCTTCCTCGCCACTCGCCCAGCTCTGGCTGCCGGGGAGCTCATTAACTTTTAATTACGCCAGCTGCCTGCGTAAGCCGCTAGCTCGTCCCTCACCCTGCTCTCCGTTGCACCGGAATAAATTGTTAATTAAACCGCGCGCTGGCATCCCAAGGTGTTTGTGTGCTCTGAAGCTCGGGCCAGGTTTAAAAATTCGCAGTGGGTACCGGGGAGCAGTCACGGGGTGTGGGGATGCCCCCCCCCCGAATCTGGCCATGGGGCTGAAGCTCTGCAGCCCCCCAGCCCTGGGCGAGGTTTTGGGATGAGCCCGGCAGGACCATGGCAGGGGCAGGAGGCTGCCGAGCCCCATCCTTGTGCTGTGCTGGGACCCCCGGCATCGTTTGGCTGCCGACGATAAATGATGGGCAGCGGTTGAAAAGCCTCAGGGAGCGAGATGCTCGGCCCCTGGTGAGTTTCAAATGAGAATTTGGCTCTTAATTCCATTTGGGCACCCTTGGAGTGACGGGATCCAAGTGATGGTTAGGAACTGCAGATGCTGGCCCCAGCTCAGGACGCAGGGCAGAGACAGGATCAGGCCCAGGGCAGAGGGAGCTGCAGGACCCAGCGTTTTGGGGCATTTTGGGCAGGTTGAGCTGGGGTCTGGCTGCTCCCACCAGGATAAACACGCCCCAGGCACCTGCGCAGCTCCACAAACAAGGACACCTTCGCACATGCATCAAGTAATTTTGAATGTCATCCAGGCCGGCTGGTTAAATGTGTCCCAGAGACATTCCTAATAAAAAATTCATAAGCCTCTTATAAAGGCAATTATGCTCCTGTAAGGCGGCAAGGGGACACTACGTGACCAAACGGGATAATGAGGGGCGCTGGGGGAGGACGAGCCGCCTTCCAACAGGTGTGCCGAGCCCCTGCCATCGGGAGCGACTCGTCTCACCCCCCAAAAACATCAGCCAAAGCACCCCAACGCCCCAGGTCCCCTTGGGACGGAGCAGGTCGAGGCTTCTGCTGCTGATGTTCGGCACTGGGGGCTTGGGAGAGCCGGGGGTGTCACCGAGACCCCTGGGGACCCGCTCTGTGCCCAAGCAGCCACGGGTTCATGGCTGCTTTTTGAGGGTTTGGAAAGGGGGCTGCAGGAACCCTAACCCTAACCCTAATGACCCTAACCCTAACCCTAACCCTAACCCTAATGACCCTAACCCTAACCCTCATCTCCCCAAGCACGGTGGGAGAGGAGAGGGGAAGAGGCTTGGCCCCCGGAGCGAGTTTTCGTTGCTCGCTGTGCGTTTTGACCCTCACCAAACCAACTGGGCTAGCCCCACGGCCCCAGCCCCTCCTGGGGGGGGGACACCGACTCTTCCACAGCCTCCTGCTGGAAACGGGGTGCTCAGAAGGGCCCCCCAGGCTCACGCATCCCCTTGGAGCAGGGCAGGGGGGTGTCAGCAAGCCCTGCACCTCCCCGAGCCCCAGCCAGGGCTGGTAAAGGGCTGGTAAAACGGGAGGCTGGACGGGCAGGGCGGCACGGGGAGCCTCCGGGCGCGTTCAGCTCCCAGCGCATGGCCCCGCGGTGCCCGGTGGCTCGGGGACAAACTGCGGTGTCCCTCGCTTGCAGCATGAGGAAGGTGTGAGCCGGCTCCCCCTGCCCTCTCCCGCCTCCCCGGGGACACCATGGACCCCGAAGCCGTGCAGACCCAGGAGGCCCCGCTGACGGTCAACGAGCAGGTAGGGGCACCCCGCGTCCTGGGGCACGCAGGGTGAGGTGGGGGGCGGGGGGGGGCAGCGGGTGCAGGAAAACTGCTCCACGCCTCGGCTCCCCGCAGCCCTGGGAGCTGCTCTCGGTTGCTTTTGCATCCAGAGGAGCAAAACTGCAGCTGCAGGAGCAAAATTCCAGCCTCAGGAGGAAAACTGCTCTGGGCTCCCCATGTCCCCGTGCAGGAGGTGGTGTACCGGGGGCTCGCCCAGCCCCAGCCGTTCACTCCGGCGTTGTTCTGCCTCTGTGCAGGGAGTTTTGCCGTTTTGCTGGTTTTTAGCAGCAAATACCAGCTCTGCTGGGGCTGCCATGGCCGTTGCCAGCCGTGTTTTACCGCTGCAGACATCACCCTCCAATGCACACGGGGCTGGGGTTAATTACAGGGGAGCCCCAAAGCTGCTAATTAACTCAGACAGCAAAATGCTGGCCCAGACCCCTCTGTGCTGGGGCGGCGTCCACCCCCATACACCCCTTCTCGAGGGGCTGGGGGGGCTCTGCATGCTCTGTTTTAGGGGTCCCACGGGACGGGGGGAGCCCAGCAGCCGGGGGCCAGCCCCCGGAGTTGACGGGCATTTGGGGACGCCTCTGCAGGTCATTGTCATGTCCAGCCACGAGACGATCCGCGTGCTGGAGGTCGGCGTGGACGCCCCGCTGCCGGCCGAGGAGGACAGGAAACCTTCGGAGATGCCACCCGGGGAGGGCGCGCGGGGCTCCCCGCCAGGGAGCAGCGACCCGGGCAGAGAGGAGGTGCCGCCCAGCACCGAGACCTCGTGCAGCACGGAGGCGGCCGGTGAGATGTTCTCCTGCCCCGCTCCTGCCAGCCCTGCAGGCAGACTGGGCTCGGGGATGCTCAGTGGGACGAGCAGCCCCCATCCCTCACTCCGGAGCATCCCCGTGCCGAGCTCCGTTAGGGTTCAGCAAAATTTGAGGGTTTTTCTCCTCCTCCGGCAGCTGGGAGGGGGAAGCATCCTGCACCCAGAGCCACGCTTAGACCTTGTCTTAGAACCACGGCGATTTTGCTACCAAAAAAAAAAAAAAGTTAAAAAAGCTTTTTTTATTATTACAAAAAAACCTTCGTGGACCTGTAGCTATTTCTGGGCAGCGACCCAAATCTGAGAAATGCCTGGCTCGTAGATGAGAAAAGTATTTATTTGGTAAAAGTTTTTTGTTTTTTTTTTTTTCTGACGAAGGAGAAGACAGGAAAAGGGTGTCTTTCTTTTTACAAAAATAGAAGAGGATTATGTGGATTTTGTACCCAAGGGCTGCCGTTATTAGAAGTTGCGCAGAATAAATACAGGAGGTTGCTCAAAAAATAAACAGGTCTTTCAAAAGTAATAAATAAGGAATAGGAACGAGGTTTCCTCTTACCTGGATGTTAACGATAGCTTAGAAATCTTACCATCTCCTGTGCATTTGGGTTGGAAAATGCAAATGCAAATTAACTAAAACAGCTTTAGCAGAAGAATGCAAGGTTTCACCCGCGCAGCGAATTGCCTCCATTTTCTGGAAACTGTTTTTGTGTAGTTACAAAACTTCCACCGCCCCAGGGTGCCCCCGTCGGGTGCTGGCACCGCCGCAGCCGCGGCTGATTTGGGCTGGGGGGGGGGAACAGGCGCAGCGTGCACCCCCCCCAGATCTCCTAACCCCTTCCTTCCCCCTCCTTGGGTCCCTGCCCCATAATAAGCCCCAAACTCCCTTCCCCTGCATCCCATAACCAAGGCAACGACCCCCCCAAATCCCATGGGGGGGCTGCTGCTGCGGTGCTGCCCCAGCACCATCCCCTTGGGGGGGGGGACAGGGACAGCCCTGGGAGGGACGCTCATCCCCGGGGGGGCATTGTGGCTGTGATTTGGGTCCCCCCCTTACCCCAGCGCCTCTCAAACCCTCTCCTCTGCCCCCCCCAAGGCAAAACCAAGCCGGCAGCCGGAGCATCCCCCAGCAGCGGCCCCCCCAGCGGCACCTTCGGCCACGCCGCCAGCCAGCAGCCGCAGCCCTTGGCCCCGCTGGCCGCCCCGCAGGTAACTACCCCGGGGGGGGCATGGGACGGGGCTGGGGCACTGGGGGGGGGCTGGAGGGGCAGGGGGAGCACGGCAGCTTGCAGGGGACCCCGGGGGGGGGGGGCAGGAACCCGGGGATGGGACTTGGGGGGGGGGACACCCGTTGGTGGTGGGCACCCAGGGCAGCGACGGCGGCTGCTGGCACGGGGCGCAGGAGCTGCCTCCCGGACCACACCGCCCGAGGTGCTGCCAGAGCCACGGCCGTGGTGGTGGTGGTGGTGGTCGGGGGGGGGGGAATATGGGGGGCATCTCCCCCCCTCGGGGGGGTCGTGGGGGGGGGCTCCGCAGAGCTGGGAACCCAGCTGCTGAGATGGGAGGGACCCCGGGCCAGCTGCGCGCCCCCTTTGCAAAGACTGTGCTCGCTCTTGCCTCGCTGATGCTGTCTGCAGTGGCGTTGATTTTTGTTCTTTTTTAAATCTTGTTTGCTTTTGCAGGTCTTGACTCAGGAAAACTTAGCAACAGTTGTGACAGGAGTAATGGTTCCAGCAGGGACAGTTACTCAACCTCTTCTTATCCCCATCAGTATTGCAGGTCAAGTGGCAGGTCAGCAGGGGCTGGCTGTGTGGACATTTCCTACAGCAACGGTCGCTGCCCTTCCCGGACTGACGGCTGCTTCTCCTACAGGGGGAATTTTCAAACCACCTATAGCCAATCTGCAAGGTAACCGGTGCTCTTCTGCTTTGCAGCATCCTTAATTGCACGCCTGGTCCTCCCCGGCTTGTTGCCGAACCGAGGCCGTCCTCTCCAGGAGGGGTCTGAAACGGTGTTTAATCGCGGGCGCTGGAAGAAGCAGGGTTTGTGGCGACCCCCCCGAGGCCGAAAGGTGCTGGGAGCGTCGGAGAGGGGCGGCGAGAGGGAGGGAGGAAGGAGACGGCGCGAGGGAGGAAGGCAGCGGTGAGGGGGAGGAAGGCAGCGGTTGGGGAGGGGGGAGATGAGGCTACAGGGACAGTGCTGGGGGTCTGGGGTCCGGGGCAGGTTTGGGGCTGTGGCCGTGTCACGCCGCTGCAGCGGGTGCAGGTCCACAGGGGGCTGTGACCCTCCCCAAGGGGCAGCGCCGCGGGGGCTCTGCGGTGCCCGGGCAGGATCTGTGCCCTTCTGCAGCAGGGAATCGCCTCCTCCGAGCTCCCCGCGGAGCCGGGGGCAGAAAGCCTTGTCCGGATCCATCCCCAGCTGGGACGGGGACCCAGCTCTGTGTGGGTTCGGGCAGCCCTTCGGGGGCAGGACGCATCCTGCAGCTCAGCCCAGCCGGGTGCACGGCTGCTGGGAGCTCCTTTGGGACGTGCGAGGAGCACATGGGCGATGCGGTTCCCTTTGGGAGGGGGGCAGACCGGGGACCCAGCGAGCCTCGGGTCCCATCCTGGAGCCTCCCGGCCGTCCCCGCCGTCCCCTGCTCCCCCCGGCTCACGCTCTCTCCGTCTCTTTGCAGTCGCTGCCGTCCTCAACACGGTGATACCGGCCCCGGTGCAGCCTGCCCAGCCGCTGCCGGCCGCGGTGCAGCCCCGGCCCCCCCTGCAGCCGCAGAGCGTGTTCCCCCCGGCGCCCGCCGTGCCCAGCCAGCCCCCCATCCTGCCGCAGCCCGCTGCAGCGCCCACGCCGCCCGTGGCGAAGCCGCTTGAGCCGCAGACCCAGCTCGCAGCAGTGCAGCCCGCGGGATTTGCCTTTAACCCCGGCATAGTAAGGAGCCGGGCAGCCCCAGGCCCGCGCCCGCTCCCCTTTCCCGGCACCAGATCCCGGCCTCGGTTTCCCCATCCCCGTTGGATGCTCATCCCCCTCCGGCGGCCTCACGGGCAGCCCGCCAAGTGGCTTAGGGAAAAAAACCCTCGGATAAAGGACTGGGAGCGACCGCTTCCCATCACGGGGGCCACCCTGCCACGGGGGGGGACGCAGTGACCCCGGGATGAGCGGTGGCCCGATGAGGGGGGGACGAGCAGCCCCGAGCCCCTGTCCCTAACCCCTGCCTTTTGGTTCTCTGCAGATCAGCGCCGCCTCCCTGGGGGGGCAAACGCAGCTCCTCAGCTCCCTGGCGGCCGCCCCCGTGATCGCCAACACCATCTCCAGCGTGCCGGGCATCACGGGGCAGATCCTCACCAACGCCCAGGGCCAGGTACCGCCGGGGATGGGGAGGGGGCGTCCCCAAGGTGCCCCCCACCCTTACAGCGGCTCTGGGAAGGGCGCTGGAAGGACGTGCCCCCCCGCAGCCTCCACTCTCCTCCCTCGCGCAGGTGATCGGGACCCTGCCGTGGGTGGTGAACCCCGCCGGCATCGCTGCCGCCAGCCCGGTGCCGGCCCCGAGCCTGCAGGAGCAGGCGGTGACGCCCCAGCTGCTGCTCAATGCCCAGGGCCAGGTGATCGCCACGCTGGCCAGCGGCACCATCCAAGCGGCCGCCATCAAGAAAAGCGGCCCCCCCGAGCCCCCCACCAAGAGCGAGGTGAGCTGGGGCCGACCACGAGCATCCTCGGGATGTGGCCTGGCCCCATAGGGATGCATTTCCCAGCTGGGATGGGGACGCTCGGTGTCCCCAAACCACCCCGTGGTGCCTCGCCTCCCCCCTGCATGTGGTGGGCTGCTGGGACCCAGTACGGAACTGGGTGGCTCTGTACTGGATGGCTGGGTGGCTCCATCCTCCTTCCCCGAGCCCCTTTCACCCCACCCCGATCCAAAGCAGCGCGGTGGCCGCTCATTTAACCTCATGGATTGAGCCTGTGGCTGGCCGGCCACTGGGACATGGTGCTGGACTGGGGACACGGTGCTGGATCGGGGACATGGTGCCGGACTGGGGACACAGATTGGGGTGCCAGCCCCGCTGCTGACCCTCGCTGCCCACCCAGGTGCAGCCCATCCAGCCGGCCCCAGCTCTCCCACAGCCGGCCGTGGTCATCGCCAACCCTGCGCCAGCGGCGAAGGCGGCCTCGGTGCCCGTCCCCATCACCTGCTCCGAGACGCCCACCGTCAGCCAGCTGGTGGCCAGTGAGTCCCTCGGGGGGGGGATACTGGGATTTGGGCTTCCCTACTGGGGGAGAGGAGCCCCCGGGGGGGTCACCGCCGGCCGCCTTTGACGCCGTCCCTCCGCTCGCAGAGCCCCAGGCCCCCAACAGCGGCGTGGAGGAGGACGGCATCAACCTGGAGGAGATCCGGGAGTTCGCCAAGAACTTCAAGATCCGGCGCCTGTCCCTCGGCCTGACGCAGACCCAGGTGGGACAGGCCCTGACGGCCACCGAGGGCCCTGCCTACAGCCAGTCGGCCATCTGCAGGTACCAGCGCGGGACCCGGGGTGCCGCGGGGTGGAGGCAGCGATCCTGCTGCTGGACGAGGAGGAGGAGGGAGGTCGGGATGAGGAAGGATCCCTGCCCCCAAAACGCCTCCCGGTGTGTCCCCACAGGTTCGAGAAGCTCGACATCACCCCCAAGAGCGCCCAGAAGCTGAAGCCGGTGCTGGAGAAGTGGCTGAGCGAGGCCGAGCTGCGCAACCAGGAGGGGCAGCAGAACCTGATGGAGTTCGTGGGGGGCGAGCCCTCCAAGAAGCGCAAGCGCCGGACGTCCTTCACGCCGCAGGCCATCGAGGCGCTCAACGCCCACTTCGAGAAGAACGCGCTGCCCACCGGCCAGGAGATCACCGAGATCGCCAAGGAGCTCAACTACGACCGCGAAGTCGTCCGCGTGTGGTTCTGCAACCGCCGACAGACGCTCAAAAACACCAGCAAACTCAACGTCTTTCAGATCCCCTAAGGAAAGGGGGCCGAGGGGGGGGCCCCCCAAGCCCGGGCACCCTCCCCGAGCCCGGACGCCCTCCCCGAGCCCCCCTATCCCCCCTCCCCGCCCCCAGCCTCCTGCCATCAGCACTTTGTGACCGACTTTCCCCGGCCCCCGCCCCCTCTGCCCGGCTCCGGCGGGGGGCTCGGGGCCCCCCCAGACCCCGCGCCTTGGTGTCCGTGCCCCCCTCCCGCCCCACGCGTGGCCCAACCGTGTTCGCCTCCCGTGTGCCTCGTGGCCCCGTTACGTGCGTGGTGCCGGACCCCCGCCTGCACTCACCGTGTCCCTGGGTGAGGGGGTGGCCGCCCTCCCCGCCTTTCCATGTCAGGTCTCCCCCCCCCTCCAGGAGTGACTTTTCATTTTTTTGGGGCCATTTTCTCCCTTCTCCGCACCTTCTCTGTGTTTCCGAGGTAGCGTTGAGGCCCGGTAGCGGTGAGCCCCAGTTGAGTTTCACCCCCTTTTTATTTCATCGCCCCCCCCCCCCGGTTCCCAGCCCTCTCCCCCTCGGAGCAAACAGAGCCGCGGGAACCCGAAAACGAAGGCGTCGAGACCCCGAGGAGCTGCTGGACCTCCAGAAGGGTGGCCCCGTGCCCGTGCCCCCCCCGGCCCCGTGGGGACATTGCACTACGGGGGGGGACCGCATGGGGTTAGCGAGCCGGGAGGAGGATTTGGGGGTCCTGCAGCGGGGGGAGCGCCCCCCTCTGAGCCCCCCCCTCCGAGCCAGGGGATGGACGGACAGACGGGGACGGACGGACAGATGGATGGGGAGCACGGTGGGGGGGGGCAGGCCCCGCCGGGGCCACGGCAGCCTGATGCACTTGATGTAGTGGTGTGAAATAAACAGTATTTTTCTTTTTTCTTTTCCTTTTCCCTTTTTTTTGGAGGGGTGCAGGGGGGGGGGGCTCTCCCTTGCCCTGGGTGCGCTCCCAGTGCCGGGCTGCTCCCCCCCCCCCCCGTGCCACCGGGGCCTGGTTTTTGGTGGAGGGGGCTCGGAGCAGCCCCGAGGCCGGAGCGGGGCCGTTTCCATCGGGTTCCCCCCCCCGGGCTGAGGCCGCGCAGCTCAGCGCACGAATGAGCCGGGCCCGGGCCTCGAACCCGCGGCCCCAGCGGCGCCGCTCCCCGCCGGGGGGACCCCGAGCGCCCCGCGCCGCGCCGCTCTCGCCCCGCCCCCCTCCCCGCAACGACCAATCGCAACCCACCGCCGGCGGCACCCTCTGCGCGTCACCGGGCCGCGCGGGGCTTCTATTGGCTGACGGCGGCCGAGGGGGCGGGGCCGGCTCCCCGCTGGGGACTGGAGCGGGGGGTCCGCGGAGCCGCCGCCTCCATTTTGAGGGGGCCGCGGCCCGGGGCCCTCGGCGGGGCCGCAGCGGGGCCGGGGGGGTCCCGGGGTTGGGGGGGAGCAGCCCCGCGGAGGGAGGAGCCTGTGGGGGCTTGGGGGGGGGGGCCCGGAGGTTGCAGCCCCTCGGGGGGGGCTCGGCGAGGCTGGGGGTGCAGCTCCTGGGGAGGGGGCTGCGGGACGGGGGGGACCAGGGGGGTCCCAGAGGGGTCCCAGGGGGGTCCCGAGGGGGGTCGAGGCCAGTGGGGGGGGTCCGAGGGGCCCGGGGCTGGGGGAGCCCAAGGGGAGGGGGCTGCGGGGTTAGGGGGGGTTACAGATAGGTGGGGGGGGGGCGCTGAGACCCTGAATTGGGTCTGGGGGCGCCCCAAAGCGGCCCGGGGGGGGGCTCGGAGCCCCTGAGGAAGGAGCGGAGACACCCGGAGAGCCCCCGGCCGGCCCCCACCGCCTGCCCCTTACCCTAAGAGGGGCGAGGAAGCGGGACACCCCCCCCACAGCTCGCCCCCTTACCCGGGGGGGGGTCCACACCCGACCCCGGGGCCTGCCCCCCATTTGGGGGGGGGGGGGGGGTCAGGATCATGGCCTGGGCGCTGAAGCTGCCGCTGGCGGACGAGGTGATCGAGTCCGGCCTGGTGCAGGACTTCGATGCCAGCCTCTCGGGCATCGGCCAGGAGCTGGGCGCCGGGGCCTACAGCATGAGGTAGGAGGGCTGGGGGCTTGGGGGGGGGTCGCCCCCGTGCCCCCCTAGGCTCCTGGCACACCCCAGGGCAGCCCCCGCCACCCCCCAGGGCGGTTTTGTGCCATTTTGTGCCTGGTTTGGGAGGCTCGGGGGGGATCCGCGCGCCCTGGTGCTGTGCCAGCCCCTGGGGGTGGTGGGGGCGTGTGGGGGGGGGGCTGCAGCCGCACCGGGACCCCCGGGAGCCACGGTTGGGTGCCCAGGGTTTGGGACTGGAAGGGCTGAGCTCGGGGTAGGGCGGGGGGCGGTCGCTGGAGGTGTTTTTGGGGGCCGTGGTGCTGCCAGGTGGGGGTTGAGCAGCCCCGTTCCCTGGCTTTGTGTTCCTGCCATAACCGCCCCGGGAGCTTTATTTTGCCACCGATAATCCCCTCCGAGGGGACCAGCTCTGCCCTGGCTCCGAGCAGAGCCGGGAGCCAAGGAGAGCACCGGGACCCCCGGGGGTCCTGGTGCCGGGGCAGCGAGCAGCAGCAGGACCCCCGGTATCGAGACCGAACTGCTCCAGCACGTGGCACGGGCTCCGGAGGTGGCTTCGTGCCCGCTTGGCAGCTCTGCCCGGCTGCCCCCGGCTCCGTTCCTGCTCAGCGGTGCTGGGAGCTGCAGGGACCCCAGGTTTGGGGCCAGGAAGGATTTTGGGGTGAGCTGGCGCGGAGGTGAAGCTGCGGGAAGCTGCTCCGGTTTCCCCTGCAGCCCAGAGGTGCAGCCAGGAAGAATTCACGTAAACCTTGGGCCGTGCCCCCCACAAGAGGTTTTCTGGGACGAGCTGACGCAAGGCTTGAGTTTTTTGGGAGTGATGCAGCTGGAAATGTTAGGCATTGGGATTAAAAACAAGGCACTGGGAGAGGGGGAGCCAGGAGAGAGGAAAGGTGGCGGGGAAAAGGAACTGCTGGCGTGGAGCCCCCGGCCAGGGGCAGCAGAGCAGCAGCTCCCCTCTCCCTTCCAGAGACGGGGAGAGGCAGCGCCTTCCTCAAGTGGTCCCGGACCCCTCCTGGACCCCAAAATCGTTTGGTTTTGTTTAATCGAGGCCCCCCCAGGCAGCTCGCTGGCCAAATTGCAGACAGGCAGGAGCTGAGGGGAGCACACCCGTCCCCTCTCCATCGCGGCGGCCGTTTGGGATCGGTTCCTCCTCTCGGGAGCAGCGCAAAGCCGCCTGAAACCCGACTCTTTTTTTTTTTTTTTTTTTTTTTTCTTTCCCCGAGACTTTTGTTGACCTCAGCTGCCCGTAAATCGAGCGCGTACCCCCGGAGGTGAGCGTGCTGACCTTTGTGGCCTGACCTCTGGCATTTTCCTCCCGTCTCTTGCGGCGCCGCGCTGCGGGACGGGGAGGGGGGAACGTTTTTCCACGGGGCCCCCCAGTTTCGGGGCCCGGCCGGGGCTCTCCCCATGGAGGAGGCACGCTGCTCCCTCGGGGCCGAGCACTGGTAGGTGGCTGCCCGGTGCTGCCGGCGTGTGCAGGAGCCTGGGGATTTGGGGGGAGAAGCGGCGTTTTGGGGACGATAACGGGGCGCTGAGCGGGCGCTTCCAGCTGCAGGGCTTGGCTGCGGCTCCTCTGCTCCTTCTGTTGCAGGAGCTCCTCTCCCACACCGTGAGGGAAGCGTGGAAGCGGAGGCTTTCCCCAAAAGCACGTGGGGTTGGCAGGGAGCTGATGCTGTGGTGCAGGGAGCTGTCCAGAAGCCTCTCCCGGAGAAGGAGCAGGGCTTCACCCGGTGGCAGAGCTCGGCGCTTCGGTGCCACCCCAAAAACGGGCTCGGGGGGCTCTGCCCCACGCCGCCTCTCCCCGTGTGGCTCCCGTTCCTGTGCCCCCAAAGCCATCGCCTTGCAGGGAGCTCAGGGGGGAGGACAGGAGTTCTTGGTGTGGTGCTGGAGGCCTCCTGCCTTCCGTGCTCTGCCCGAGGAGCTGGGCTCACTTCTGGCGTAGCTTTGAAGCAAGAAAGGTGTGGTAGGGGGACAGCTTGAAAAAGCTGCAGCAAGAGCAGGAGTCAGGGCCTCAGGGCCTCTCCCCAGATCTCCTTGGTCTGCTTTAATGCTCCTTTGCAGCCCTGCAGGGCTGTCACAGCTGGTGGTGGTGGTGTTCCTTGGTTTTGGTTTAATTAAGAAACTCAAAGCTCTTCCTCGCAGGAGGAACTCGACGCCTGTCCCTGCAGCCAGGGCCGAAATGAATGTCCGTCACCTCTCTTTTCAGTGACGTCCTTGCCCTGCCCATCTTCAAACAGGAAGAATCGAGTTTGCCTCCGGAGAACGAGAACAAAATTCTGCCCTTCCAGTACGTGCTGTGCGCGGCCACGTCCCCTGCGGTGAAGCTCCATGACGAAACGCTCACCTACCTCAACCAAGGTGGGGGAACCCCGGGGGCTTGGTTTAAACCCGCCACGATTTAACCCTAAAGCTCTGCCTCTGGCTGTTTCCCCCAAACCCCACGCTGCTGCTGTTTAAAACCACCGGCTCCTTCACCTTGCTGCTGCCCTCGGCTTGCGGTGGTGGCGCGAGTGGCCCGTGGGGTTTCAGACGAG
>NC_045587.1:1272522-1303735 GCF_009819795.1 Aythya fuligula
TTTTGTGCCGTCTGCAAGCTCTTTCACAAGCAGAATTCTCTTTTTTTTTTTTTTTCCCTCCCCTTCGTTCTGATGTTTTTCTCCCCAGAATGTGCAGGGACTCCCTTTGGGGTGTTTTTATTTAACGAGCAGAGGGCTCTGGACAGCAGCAGGTCGCGGCGCCGCTGTTTTCAAGTGCTGGGCTACCAAAAATCTGGCAAAATCTCACAGTGCGGTGGCACGTGCAGTGTGGCAGGAGCGTCCCCTCCTGCGTGGCTCCCCCCTTGATGGGCATTTGAGGGGATTCTTTTGGGGAGGGGGACAGAGGGGGTGTTTTCCCCTGTTCTTGCAGGGCTGAGGGTGCTCGGGTGGGGAGAGGCGGGTGGTTGGGAGCCGTCTGGCTGTGCCTAGGTGACGCAGTGTCCCTTGTCCCCACGGCCGCAAGCTCCTGGAAGCTCCTCGTCGTGTGTGGCTCTGTCCCGTCCCTCTTGGGGACCCTCTTGCCTGTCCCCACAGCCACCAGCTCTCCTCCAGCTCTGCTCTTTGCCACGAGCCTCCGGCGTCCCCAAACAGCTGCACCCATCCCGCAGCACAAGCGCCGTCGTCACCGCGTCCCTGGAGAGGTCCCCTTGGAGACCCCTCCCCGGCGAGGGTCCCGGGGGGGGGGATGGAGGGAAGCCAACCCCTTGGCTGGCTGCCGTGCCTTTGGAGCCTGCGGATGGGCGAGGACTTTCTCCGGAGCCGTAAAGCCTGAAATAGCTCCTGTTGTTTTTCCTCGGGATCCCAAACAAAGCGGAGCGCGAGCGCGGAACGGTCGCTGCCGGCCTTGGCCGCTCGCCCGCGGCTGCCGGATTTCTGGAGACCGGCAGGATCTCAGCGCCCCCGTGTCCCGTAAGCAGGAAGATGGAAACAGGCAACTCCTTCGGAAGCCCTTTGGAGACGGCGGCCGCGATGCTGCGACGACCTGGGGGGGGGACGACATCCTGTGGGGCCAGCCCTGGGAACTCACCCAGCTCCCGTGCGCGGGGAGCGGGCGTGCTTGGGAAGGTGTTTTGGGGGGATTTTGCCCGCGTTTTCCAGAGCTGGTTTTGCAACGAGCAGGGAGAAACCTCCCCGCGCAGCCGTCCTTGGGTTTTTCTCGGTCTCCTTCGCCGTCCTTGCTTCGAGGAGGACCGTGGCACGTCCTGGCTCTCGGCCCCAAGGACAGACCCACGTCACGAAGCCCGTCCCGTACGGGGCCAGCGCGGGTGGCATCGCCCTGCGGGTCCCTCGGGAGGCAGCTCCACGTTTCTCAGCCCGGGCTCCTGTTTGCAAACATTTGCTCTCCGATTGCCGGAGCGTTTCCTGCTCCGCGGGGCGTCACGGGACTCAGGAAAGTTTGCAGAGTGAGTAAGCGGCGGCGCCCCGGCTTTGGTGACAGCGGCCAGGCTGGGAGCGTCCCCGGGGACCTGCCACTTGGTTTCCATCTGTCCCCCGACTCCCAAATTGCTCCTGAGCCTCTTGCAAGCTGCTGCCTGAGGGCTCGAGCTCCAGAAGAAGAAGAGGAGGAGGAAGAAGCCCTGAGGGTTTGGGAAGGGCTGAGGCAGGCAGAGCACCCGGCCGTGCGCCCACCTCCATCACCTGCCTGCACCCAGAGGTGCCGGGGCTGTTTGGTTTCCCCTCAGCTCCCTGCTGGGTGTTTTTTTCCCCTCGAATTCCCTCGCAGAGGAGCATTCTGCAGCTCATCACCCTTGAATTCCATCACTGGGGCTTCCATCGGGGCTGTCCCTCTTGCTGGGGTTGCCCACACCATCGCCACCAGCCCGGAGCCAGCAGATTTGAGGAGGATCTGGCCCAGAAGATGCCAAATCGCCAAAATTACATTCTGAGCACCCACCCCTCCACCACCAGCCCCGAGTGCTTCAGGACCCTTCTCAAAGCAACCAGAAGCAACCCGGGGGGGATCCCACAAAGCCTCCCCCTGGGGACGAGCCCCCGCAGCACCTGTGGAGGATGCTCCTCGCTGCGTTTTGGGGTTAATGCTCCGAGGGCAGCGGCTGCCTCCGTGGAAAACAGGTCTGACTGGGCTGGGATGCGCTGGGGACGGATTCAGCACATGTCTCGGAGAGGACAGGTTGTTTGTTCAGGGCCGTGGCCGTGTGGGAGGTGAAACATCCCTCGAGGTTTAACCGGAGCTGTTGGAGCAGCGCGGTTTTCGGAGCGGACGAGGATGGTGCGAGCAGCTGGAGGTGTTTCCATCTCATCCAGCAGCCCCGTTGGGTGCCCGGAGTGGATTTTTTTTTTTTTTTTTTTTGGCAACGCCACGCTTTCGTGATGCCTGGCAGGGTCTGTGGCTTTGGATCGCCGCACGCACCCTGCTAGCAGAGGCAGCTCCCAGCAGTTCCCGACGGTGCCGTGATGGATTGCTCCAGGAAGGAGTCCCCGAGCCCAGCAGGGCGATGCTATTTCGGGACTGGCCTTGGTGAACGGCGGAGACGTTAGGGGAGCTGGTTTAGAAAACAGCACTGGGTCAGCCCATCGCGTGTCGAGCAGGTGTCAATTAAACAAAGCAAGAACTCAGCGGGTGACCAGGGTTTCCGTCCCTAAAAGATGCATTTTTACCAAGCAAGGGTTTGGAGAAGGAGGGAGAGGCTCGGCACCGAGGTACGAGAGCTGCAAAGAGCAGGGAGGAGCTCCCGGGGATGACTTTGGGGCTCAGCTTCACAAGCACTGGGGAGAGGATTTATCTTCTGCCCCCTCCCAGCGACTCGCAGCTCGGCCCTCCTGAGCTGGAAGCGGTGCCTTTGCACGGGACAGATATTTTTGGCCTCCCTTTAACCCACCCAGCCCCTTTCTGCAGCAAATTTGGCATCCCCTGTGCCCTGCAGCAGGGAGTGCCCCCGGTTTGTGCCCCCCTGCCCACCCCATTTCATTCACGTCTGCTCCTTCGACTTGCAAGAGACCCTCGTTGGCTTCAGAGGTCCTCCAGGACGAGGCTTTTTGGGGCATTTCACGGCCTTTATTTCGTTTCTCTTTGAGGCTAAGGGAGCGCTGAAGGGCCAAGGGAGAAGGGTGTGCTGTGGCCTGGTGCCGTGGCACACCAAGGGTTCCTATTTTCTTCCCTTCCTGCCAACACCCATCCCACTATTTGCATTTTTTACAGCTACGGGGGCCTGGGCTCCCGCTGCACTCGAGGAGTAACGATCAGCCCGGAGCCTCTGACCACGAACAAGGGGAATTTGGGCTTGTTTCCTTCCGATACCCCATCCTCACCTATGTCTGGGCTGAATTTCTGCTTCCCTGCTGGGAACACAAAAACTCATCCCCAGGAGGCTCCATCCCCTCGTGCACCTGAAGGTTATTGCTGAATGTGACCGCACCGTGTCGGCACGAGCCCGGTGCTCGGGAGCTTCCAGGATCCCCCCTAAAATCCTTTGGGGAAAAAACAACACAAAACAAAACAAAAAACTTCAATTTTGCCACCTGCAGCCCTCCGTCTGGCCGCTGAGCTCCTGCAGTTGTGGGACCAGCACGTCCCGGTGCTGTTCCTGTTTAGTTTCCAGGATTTATTGTGTGAGCTTTTCTGGCTGTGCCTCAATCCGGGACCAGTCCCTGATGTGTTACCTGCAAAAAGGGGGTTGGGCGGGCTCAAGGACATGGCCAAAACTCATCATCATCGCTCTCTGCCATCCTCATCCTGCTGTGGGATGGGCTGGCAGCGGGTCTGCTCCTCCAGCTCTTTCCTCTGGAGTTTGTGATCTTTTTTCCCCCTCCTCGTTTGGAGCCGGCTTCAAAGCTGGAGGAAAAAACTTGGGGCCTTCCCTCTCCCTGCCTCGGGGCCGCTCCGGCTTCCCGTGGGTCTTTCTGATGTCCTCCCCAAGTGACGTTTGCTCTGTGGCTCCAGTAAGGCTCCTTTGATCCTTGTTTGTGAGGGTTTTACTTTTAACTTCCTTCTTTTATCTCCCGGCTCGCTTGTTTGAATGCGCTTTCTGTCCTGGAGTTAAACATCACCGCCGGGGGGGCATTTTGCAGGGTCAGGTCCCCCGGTGTGCAAGGCCCCCCAGCCACCAACCCCTTTTTTTTTTTTGGTTTTCCAGACCCCGCTTTTGGACACTGAATCCTCGCTGGAGTATGGACACAGCCTTACCCAGGTGGGTGCACAGGGGATGCCCCCAAGGGCACGAATTTGGTGCTTGGGGAAGGGTTGAGGGGGGCAGAAACATCACCAAGGCTGGGGTGGGTAGGGGTTTGTGGTGGGATGGGCAATCCCTTGGGCTCCTGGGTTCCTGGGGCTGGGGATGGAGGTCCTGGGGTGCTGGGATGGGGTCAGGGCATGGCACCCTGGCACCAAATTGGGGACGTTGAGCAGGAAGCCTGCTGGCGTGGAGGTGCCCGTCACTGCCCGTGCCCTCCTGGCTGCACCACAAACCATAAAGCCTCATTTCTCCCCCCCAGGCATCCTCGGAGAGGATCTGGCGAGCCGGGAAGCTCCTCTTCACCCACCTCACCAGCACCTGCCCAGGTCTCATCCGGGACCACAAGCATCACCTGCGGCACCACAGGTGGGACGGCGAGCACCCGCACCGCGCGTGGGGCCACCGCGGGCTGCCAAGGACCCTCCGAGGAGGGCT
Source organism: Aythya fuligula (assembly GCF_009819795.1). NCBI lineage: Eukaryota > Metazoa > Chordata > Aves > Anseriformes > Anatidae > Aythya > Aythya fuligula. The sequence continues at coordinate 1,277,112 of NC_045587.1, forward strand.
TGGCCGTGCTCCTGGGTGTTGTAACCCCATTTTGGGGGCATTTCTCAACGCTTCTCCCCCTTGCAGGCAGTGCTGCTCGGGGAAGGAGCTGGTGGACTGGCTGCTGAACGCGGGGCTGGGCGTCCAGACGCGGAGCCAGGCTGTCGGGGTGGGCCAAGTGCTGGTGGACGGAGGGGTCCTGACGCACGGTGAGCACCACGGGGGGTCCTCTGGGCCTTTGGGTGCTGGGTGCACCGGGTCGCCCGGCTCCTGTGGTCTCCCTTGGGTGCTTGCGGTGCCACGCACGCCCAAGCTGATGTGCGTTTCCACCTCGCAGTCAAGCAGGAGTGGCATTTCCAGGACAAGGACACGCAGTTTTATCGCTTCGCCGAGCTGGAGCTGAGCCCCGAGCCCGGCGCGGGGCTGCGGGACGCGGAGGAGCTGCTGGAGGCCGTGGCTTTCCTGGCCCAGCTGGGTCCCGACGCGCTGCTCACCATGGCCCTGCGCAAGCCGTGAGTGCCTGGGGGCTCCCAGGGGGTCGGGGGGGGGGGGCTCGTTGGGACCCTGCTCCACGCAGCTCTGGAGATGCCAAAGGTTGGGGTGCGCCGAGCGTCCCTTCCCCAGCTGCCAGGTGGAGGACTTGAGGGGATGCCACCGGCTTGTGCCCGGAGCAAAGTGGCACCCAAGGAGGTGGCAGGGAGAGGTGCAGGGCCCTGGGGTGCTCACGGTGGCCGCTCACCCACCTTTCTCCTGCCAGGCCAGCCCAGCGCACGGAGGACGAGCTGGAGCTGATATTTGAGGAGCTGCTCCACATTAAAGCTGTGGCTCACCTCTCCAACTCGGTGGGTGCCCCCTACCCCTTCCTCCATCCCCTCCCAAATCCTCCTGCACCCTCCTCCTCCTCTCCTGGCCCTCTCCAGCCGTGCCTGGGGCCCCCTGCCACCCCGCCACCCCATCCCGAGCGTGTCCCCTCCTCGCTTGGCCCTAAGGGTGGGCGCCTCTTGCCGCAGGTGAAGCGGGAGCTGGCGGCCGTGCTGATGTTCGAGTCACACCAGCGAGCTGGCACCGTGCGTGAGTACCGAGTAGCTCAGATGTCCCCAAGGACAGGACGTCCCCGAGGACAGGGTCCCCAGGCGGGGCGGACGTTGCCCTCGGTGCGGAGGCTCCAGCTGGATTTTCTTGGACCGGGGACGGTGGGGACGGGTGGGCTGGGGCTGATGGGGGACGCTGGGGGTCTCCCCAGAGAAAACCCATCGTTTTTTTCCCCAAAGTGTTCAGCCAAGGAGACAAAGGCACCTCGTGGTACATCGTCTGGAAGGGTTCGGTGAACGTGGTCACCCACGGCAAGGTGGGTGCGTCCCTGCGCAGCCACCTTGTCCCCGATACCACCGGGTGCCGAGGCGTGGGGCTCTCCAGACACCCTGCATCCCCCACCCGGAGCAGGGGACCGGGGTTTTCACCCCATCCCTGTCCCCCCGCAGGGTTTGGTGGCCACCCTGCACGAGGGGGACGATTTTGGGCAGCTGGCGCTGGTGAATGATGCACCCCGGGCGGCCAGCATCATCCTGCGGGAGGACAACTGCCACTTCTTGCGGGTGGACAAGCAGGACTTCAACCACATCCTCAAGGTGGGCAGGGGGATTGGGGGGTTCCCGTGCCGGGCACGGCACCAGCACCCCATCCTGGGCACCCTCCCGGCGCTGTGGGATGCGCAGAGCCGTGGGGTTTGTAGGGTAGGGCAGTTCTCCGCGTGCCGACGTGATTTTTGGGGCGCTCCCCAAAATTTGGTGCTTTTCCACGGCCACCTTCCCCCTCCAGGACGTGGAGGCCAACACCATGCGCCTGAAGGAGCACGGGAAGGTGGTGCTGGTGCTGCAGAAAAACCCGCAGGGAGGCAGCAGCCAGCCGGCCGCGGCGCGGAGCAGCAGGTGACAGCCTCCCGTCCCCGTCCCTCCTTCCCGGGGCAGCCACCCCACATCTCCTGCCCCTCGGCCACCTCCCCGGCCGTGGCCGGGCTCCTCAGCCCCATTCCAGGGGCAGGATGGGGAGGGCACGCCGTGCTCGCCGTCCCTTCCCTGATGCGCCCCATCCTCTGCCCCCAGGTACCTGGTGATGGCCGGGACGCCGGAGAAGATCCTCGAGCATCTGCTGGAGTTCATGAGGCTCGACGCCACGCTCTACGACCCCGTGGGTAGGTGGGGGACCCGGCACGGGGGTCCCGGCAAGGGGTCCCCTGCTTCCCGTGTTGTCACCACTCCAGGAGTTGAACCAAAAAAGCCACTTTTCGCACCACAAAATCCCTCACCCGGGCTGGGAGAGAGGAGCAGCTCCGGAGCATCTCCTCCCTCCTCGCCCAACGCCCTGCGCCTCCCTTCGGAGAGCAGCAGAAGAGGGCGAGCCGGGAGCTGGGAGCCAGGAGATGTCCCCAGCGGGCAAAAAATGCGAGCTGCTGAGCTGGCGCCAGCCGAGGCCGCTTGGAGTCGAATCTCCTCCGAGTGCGGAGCTTTCTCCTTTTCAAAGTTAAAAAAATTTGCTCAACCCTTTCCCAGGCATTTAGGAGTAAAAAGTGACCGGCAAGGAGCACGCTTGCTGTGGGTTGGGGGGTCGCCGACCCACTGGGGGTGTCACGAAGGGTGGTGGGGGCTGTCCTGCTCTCTTCCAGACACCCTCCTGGGGGATTTCCTGCTCACCTACACCGTCTTCATGCCGACCTCGCAGCTCTGCAGAGCCCTGCTGCACCAATATCCTTCTGTGGCTGGACTGGGGGGGGTGTCCACAGCGTGCACCCCCTCACTGGGGACCGGCGGGCTCAGCTTGGCCCCTGCCACCCCAGTGGGACACCAGGGCTTGGCTGCGGGAACCCCAAACCCCGCAGGCACATCCCCGTTCCCATCCCATCCTGGCGGGTGAGGGGGTCCCCTCGCTGCCCCGCCCGCTCCCCCTGCCCCACGCCAGTCCAAACCAGTGCCCTTAACTGGTCCCAGTTTCCGCGCGGAGCCGCTGGAGGGCTCGGAGCAGGAGAAGGCCACCTACTCCCTGCACAAACGCCGCAAGATCCTGCGCTTGGTGAGCCAGTGGGTGCTGCTCTACGGCCGCCTGCTGCAGGGCGACCGCAGCACCACGGCTCTGCTGCAGGTACCGGGGGCTGGGGGGGACGTCCCCGGGAGGGGTCCGGCCACCGCCACGCGGCGCTGACCCCCCCTTTGCCTCCCCCAGAACCTCGCCGACTTGGCGAGCCGGGACCCCCGTTTGGGAGGGATGGTGCAGGAGCAGGAACGCCGGCGGACCCGAGTGTGAGTTTTTTCCCCCTGGGGGGGGGGGTCGTGGAGAGCAGCAGCGCCCAGCCGGACCCCCGGTGTCACCTCGGTGTCCTTGTCCCCACGGGGGTCCCCGGGGGGGCGGCGTTTCACCTGCTCCGGGGGGGTTTAACACCTCTCTCCGTGCAGGTTGGAGAACGGGGACGGCAGCGTTTCTCCCCAACCCAAGGTAAGGGGGGAATGGCAGTTTGGGGGGGAGCTGGGACCCCCCCCAAGGAGAGGGGTGGCTTTGGGGACGGCATCGTGCCCGCTCTCTCCCACCTCGGGCACAGGCTCGGAGCTCCGTGAGCTGGCTGGCGAGCCAGGACGAGGCGGCTTTGAGCAGCAGCTGTGCCTTACGAGCCCAGGATAAAGGTATGGGGGGCTCCGGGGGGGGGTCATCCCCTTTCCTATGGCCACCCTGCTGAAGAATGAACGCCCGCAGTGCCCTACGAGATCTACAGACCCGACCACTCGTGCCTCGTCACGGTGCTGCCCATCAACGCCTCGGTGCGGGACGTCCTGCGCTCCCTCGCCCCCCGGCTCGGCCGGGACCGGGAGCACCTCCTGGTGAAGGTGAATTCGGCTGGAGGTGAGCATCCGTGTGTCCCCCCCGCCACCCCCTGGGGGGGAACCCTGGGGTCCCTCTCCCGTGATGAGGGGAGCTGTAGGATCACCGCCCTGCCTCCCGCAGATAAAGTGGGGCTGCAGCTGGACGCCGTGGGGGTGTTCACCTCGCTGGGGCTCAACGAGCGGCTCTTCGCCGTGAGCGTGGAGGAGCTGGGAGGCTTGGTGAGCACCGGGGGCAGTGCTGGGGGGGGGGGCAGCACGGGGCTGGGAGCTGCTGGAGGGGGACAGCGGCGTGGTTCGGGTGCTCCGGGGGGTGGGAAGCGGGCTGGGCATCGCTTGGCCCCGTGGAACGAGTCTGCTCCCGCTCGCTCCCGGTCCCTCTGGGGGTCCTGGGGGTGATGGGGGGGTCCAGGAGCCAAGATAAAGGTGGGGGGGGGTTGAGTGGGATGAGCAAGAGGTGATGGAGAAGGAGCCATGAGCAATATAGGGTCATCCATGAGCCACGCTGAGCTCTATAGGGTCATCCATGACCCATGCTGAGCTATATAGGGTCATCCATGAGCCATGCTGAGCAATATAGGGTCGTCCATGAGTCGTGCTGAGCTATATAGGGTCGTCCATGACCCATACTGAGCTACATAGGGTCATCCATGAGCCATGCCAAGCTATATAGGGTCGTCCACAAGCCATGCTGAGCAATATAGGGTCATCCATGAACCGTGCTGAGCTATATAGGGTCGTCCATGGGTTATGCTGAGCTATATAGGGTCATCCAAGAGCCATGCAGAGCTATATAGGGTCGCCCATGAGCCATGCTGGGGGTGGTGGATAGGGTTCAGAGAGCTGAGCGAAGGGCAATGGGGGAACCCAAGGCAGCAGAGGAAGAGGAGCAGCGAGGCAGGCTGGAGGCGATGAAGGGGGTGCACGAGGCAAGCCAGAGGTGCCGCAGGGGGGTCCCGAGCCTACCTCGAAGCGATGGAGGAGGCTCGGTGAGCCCGGCCACCGGCAAGGGGCACGGCTCCGACCCCAGCCCCTCGCCCTTCCCCTGCGTGCAGACCCCCCACCCCGAGCAGCTGGGCCCCCACGTCGGCTCCTCCGAGACCTTGGACCTCATCAGCTCCAAGGACCTGGCGAGCCACCTGACGGATTACGACTGGAACCTCTTCAAGAGCATCCACCAGGTACGGGGCAAGCGCCCGGACCGGGACGAGCTGGAAGGGGAAACCTCCCCCGAGACCCCCCCTTTGGCCACCCCCTCGGCCACCCTCAGGCACCCCGCCGGCCCCGCAGGTGGAGATGATCCACTACATCGTGGGGCCGCAGCAGTTTCACGAGGTGACCACGGCCAACCTGGAGCGCGTCATGCGGCGCTTCAACGAGCTGCAGTACTGGGTGGCCACCGAGCTCTGCCTCTGCCCCGAGGTGGGCAGGAGAGCCCAGCTCCTCCGCAAGTTCATCAAGCTGGCTGCACAGTGAGTGTCCCCGTCCCCGTCCCCGTCCCCGTCCCCGTCGGGACCGGCTGGGGGTCTCCTAGCTGAGCCCAGCCCTGCCCGCAGCCTCAAGGAGCAGAAGAACCTCAATTCCTTCTTCGCGGTGATGTTTGGGGTCAGCAACACGGCCGTCAGCCGCCTCGCCAAGACCTGGGAGGTAACGGGTGTCCCCCCCCCCCCCGGGACAGAGCAGGGTCCCCTGGGCTAGAAAAGGGATTGGGGTGGCCGGGCTGCTGGGCTCCGAGCTGACCCCAAAAGGTTTGGGGGTGTAGGGGGGCAGGATGTGTCCGTGCATCCGTGGTTGGATCCCAAATCCTGCGCACCGCGGTGGAAACGGGCTCCAAGTTACCCTGGAGCAAGCTTGGAGCCCAGAGAGGGGCATTGGGATGGGGGGCTCGGAGGTGCCCCGAGATTTAAGGGGGGGTTCAGGTGTAGTGGGGGGTATGCATGGGGCCATCCTGACCCCCCTTCTCCGCGCAGAGGCTGCCCCACAAGATCCGAAAGCTGCACGCAGCGCTGGAGAGGATGCTGGTGAGCGCGGGCACTTTGTGCGGAGCTGGGGAGGGGGCACGGGGTTGGGGCAGGGGGCAGAGCAGGGGGGGCATTCCCTTCTCCCAAATTTGGGGCCATGCCGAGCACCAGGGCACCAGAGCCCCCTCCCCTGGAGACCCCCACCCCGCTGAGCTCCCGCTCTGTCCCCAGGACCCGTCGTGGAACCACCGGGTCTATCGCCTGGCCGTCGCCAAGCTGAGCCCCCCCATCATCCCCTTTGTCCCCCTCCTCCTCAAAGGTGGGTGCCGCAGCTCTGGGGGCCCTTTGCAGGCACCCAGCCCTCCCCAGGGAGCAGGAAACCGAGCCGGGGGCTCTTTCTGATCCCCAAATCCCCCCCCCTTGGTGCAGACATGACCTTCATCCACGAGGGCAATCGCACGCTGGCCGAGAACCTCATCAACTTTGAGAAGATGGTGAGTGCCGGGGGGGGTCCGGGGGGGTCCCTCCTTGCTGTCCCCTTGGGGAGGCAGACCCAGAGCATCCACACGGCATCACGAACCCCCCCCCCCTCTCCTCCGGGGGGCCAGGACCCCCTTGCTGATGGGGTGGGGGTCACGGGGCGGCTGTTGCTCAAGCCACGGGGGGGAGGTGGGGGGGGCTGTGTTTTCCCAGCCGGGGAGCAAAACGATGCCGGGTGGCAGCAGGTGACCTTTGTGCATTGCCCGCAGCACATGATGGCCAAGACGGTGCGTGTCCTGCAGCGCTGCCGGGGCCAGGCGCACGGTGAGTGCCCCCCAGGGTGTGGGGTGAGGAGAAGGAGCCCGGGAGGGGGTTGAGGTCCCCCCCCCGGGGCCGTAGCTGAGCTCCTGCTCTCCCTCCGCACCCAGCTCCGCTGTCCCCGCTGCGGAGCCGCTCCCCGCACCGCCCGGAGGACCCCAAGGCCGTCAGGATGAGCACGTGTACGTTGGGTGTTGGGAGACCCCCGCCCCGTGGGGCTACGTGGGCGCCCACCGTCCTTCCCTGGGGGGCACCCTGAGGGCAGCAGCTTGGCTGCAGGGGGAGAAAATTGGGCGGGGGGTGGCGGAGCTTTGGGGCGCGCAGGGGTGGAGGGCGAGCTCCTGCTCCCTGCCATCCCCAGCTGGGCATTGCTTCGCCCCGTGGAGCAGGTCTGCTCCTGCTCCTACAGCTCCTGGGAGTGATGGGGGGGTCCACGGGATGGGATGGGGGTGATGGGGGGGGATTTTGGTGTGCTGGGTGAGAGGAAAGGGAGGGGGACCCGTGTGCCGCGCTGGAGGTGGTGGAGGAGGTTCAAGGAGCTGAGCTGAAGGTGATGGAGGGGATCAGGGAGAATAGCTGGGAAAAAACGGAGGGGATTTTGGTGAGCTGGGCAATAAGGGGTGGAGGGGGAGCCACGAACCAAGCGGGAGGTGACGGGGCAGGACCCCTGAGTCTGGCCACGGGGGGTGCACGAGCCGAGCGGGGGGCGATGGAGGGGGCTGAGGGAGCCTGGCTCTGAGCCCAGCTCTCCACCGCAGGCTCGGAGCAGTCCCTGAGCGTGCGGAGCCCCGTCTCCACCTGGGCCTACCTGCAGCACCTGAAAGCCATCGACAGCCAGAAGGAGCTGCTGCGGCTCTCCCGAGACCTGGAGTCCTGACGGGGAGGAAGGGGGAACGGAGCAGGGATGCAGCGGGGACGCGGCAGCGCGCGCACGCGCGTGTGTGTGTGCCGGATGGGGGGCAGCCCTCAGCTCTGCTCCCCACGGCTCAGGGCGCACGGGGACACCCTGGAGCTGGCCAAGAGCCTCTGCTCAGCCGTGCCCTGGACCCCAAAACCCCAGCCCTGGCAGAGCACGGCAGCCGGGAGCCCACGGAGGGGGGCTGCGGGCAGGCGAGGCCACGGACAGCGGGGTGGGGAGCCCCCACGCAGCGAGCAATAGAGGTATTTTTGTATGCACGGCTGCAGCCACCTTTCTTCGCCACGCAGCAGCCCGGGTTCACCCCTTGCAGGAGCTGGGGTGGGGGGAAGGAGCCCCGGCTGCCCCACACCGATGCTGCTCGCCCCGGGGGTGCTGGGCTGGAGGGTGCCCATTGCTCCTCGTGGCTCTGGCTTGTGCCGCCCCAGAGGGGGCCACCCCGATCCCGAACCCTGCTGGTCCCCTGGGAGGTGTCACGGCCCCAGGACCAGCTTTGGGATGCTGCACAGCCCCAGAAGCTGAGCCTGGGCCGAGCACAGCTGCCTGCGTGCCTCAGTTTCCCCACCCGGATGGGGCACAAGCAGCCACGCGTGGCAGCAGCCTCCTTGGCACAAGAGGCAGCCGATGCGCAGAGTCAGCGCGGGATGACGTGAAAACATCCCAGAAAACAAAACTGCTGTCAGCGAGGACAAGTCAACGGGGTCACCAGCCCAGGGTGGAGGGGGAGGAAATGACTGAGGGGTGAGGAGGAAGCCAAACCTGGCCCTTATTACACCAAACGCTGCTCACCTGTGCCAGATGATGCATCCCGGCGGGGTTAAGGCTGTTGCAAGGCACAGGGTGTGTTGCGGGCAGCTGCTGAGTGGTTTGCTGCTCAGAAATCCCCTCCTCTGGGCTAGAGGGGGCAGTTGGTGGGGGTGATGCCCTTAATTTAGGGTGGGGGTGATGCTCCCTGCGTGGGGAGGTCCTGTCCTGGTTCTGCTGGCAGTGAGGGCGCAGGGGTGGGCAGGGGAGGTGCAGCAGCAAGGGGGTTTTTTGTCTGTGCAGCAGGAAAATGCTGGGCCCTGGGGTTTAGGCTCTGGGTGAGGCTCCCTGAGAAGCCCCCGGTGCCATACGGGAAGCAAAGGAGGCAGAAAGCAGCAGCCGAGGCGCACCCTGAGGTGCACACCAATGGGTGCCGCCGGTCCCATCGCTCTCCTGGAAGGGCGATGCTTGCGGGCACCCAACCAGCCCCCAGTAGGAAGGGGATTGGGATATTTTCCTGCTGGGGCTCGGAGCAGAGTCCCATAAGCAGCTGTGGTGCTGAGCTGTGCTGGGGGCTGTGCAAAAAGTCGTTATCCATGCAATTAATGAGGGGTAGAAGGGTGCTAAGGGGGCAGGAGGGGATTTAGCACCAGGTGCCAGGGTGGGACCGAGTTGTGGCACTGATCCATGGGGACGTGGGGGCTGTGGGCAGGGAGCCCCCTCCCCAGAAGCTTTCCCTTTGCTCCTCCATCACTGCCCAGGGGGAGAAACTCGGGCGCGAGGAGTGGAGCAAGGCAGGGAGCTGGATTTACCAGCCCTCCTCCCATTCCGGGCAGCCTGTAATTAGGACGTGCGCCTAACGAGCTTTGCCAAAGTCGGGGCGCAGCCTGCCCGCGAGCTCCTCGGTGGCACCGGGCTCCTCCCTCGCCTCCCAGGGCCCCACATATAGCAGGGAGCGCCGAGCAGCACCCACATTTCCAGCTGGCTTCTCCGGGGTGCTCCCCAGCACCCTGCTCAGCTCCCGCAGGAGGATGAAGCCCTGGATGCTCCTCGTCGGGGTGGGGATGGCCTTGGGCTGCGTGGCCGGCCGTGAGTAGCAGGGCCCGGCTTGGGGAGGGGGCTGGGGGCTCGCTGAGGGTCGGATCCAGCAGAGGTTTGTAGGGGAATGGGTGGAGGGTGGTGGTCGTGGGGTTCCTCCGGCTCTGGGGGCTCAGCCGGAGAGGAGGGGGCTTCATCCTTCTCTTTGCTGCATTGTGACCCCCCCCCCTTGGTTGCTCCCCTCTGCGTTCTGCTGGGTTTTCTTCACCCAAATTCACCTTCCTCTGCATCCTGGGGGAGGATTAGAGGCAATATTTCCCCGCTACCTTACCCGCAATCCTCCCGGCCGATGCTGGAGGGGAGCTCGCCGGCTGCAGGGAGAGCACGGCACGAGCTGGGGTGCCTTGCCCATCACAAGCACTGCCCAAAAAAGCCACCAAAGCTCCGCTGTGCTCCCGGACAGCCCAGCACATCCACACAGCCCATCCCACAGCCCTGGGGCTGGGCACGGGCCGGTCGGGGCGGCTGTGCTGGCACAACCCCAGTGTCCGGGCTGGAAGCGCACTGGGATTTACTGGGGCTCCCAGCACCGAGTTGCTTCTCGCCCTGGTTTCATCCTGAGCCAGGTCCCGGCTTTCGGTCGGTGAGCAAAGCCTTGAGGGTGCCGTGTGAGAGCTGTGATCTGCCCGCACAGCCCCAAAAGTGCTGGCAGCTCCCAGCTCATGAGCTGGGATCCTGTGGGGCAGGTCGGGTGGCTCCGGGAAGTGGATTTGGTGGCGTTTGGTCATCCCATCCGTCACGCCGAGATCGTCATCGCGGGTGCTGGCTGGCGTGTGGCAGGGCCTTTGGCTGGAGAAGGGCACGTGGTTCGTGTGGGACAAGGGATTTGGGAGATGGGGCAGAGCAGCAAGCCCGGGATGGGGCTCCTGGGGCATCAGGGATGGAGCACGATGCAGGTGGAGCTCAGCCAAGGCTGTTTGGAGATGGGCTCGGGTGGACGAGCAGGAAAAAAAAAATTTGGTTTTGGCACAATGATGCACCGAGGAGCAGCTTCTGGGCATCGGCTTTGGGGCTCTTTGTTTCCGAGCATCCTGCACGTGGCCGGGTGTTGTCCTGGCCGTGTTCTCACATAAAATGCGAGCTGTAATCCCTTCTCAAGAAGGGAGTTTCACCACTTTTCTGACGTGGCCAGCAGGCTGTATCTGGCCTGGAGGTGAGCGGAGAGGAATTTTGCAAGGCAGGTGCAGAAGAGGAGCTGCTGCTGCAATCCTTGCTGCTTTTGCAATCCAGCTGGTGGGCTGCCCTGACAGTTTGATGTATTCTTGTCTTGCTTAATGCAAGCACCGAAACCGTCCTTGCTTGGAAGCATCACCGGGGTGTGCTGGAGCTGGGGAGCAGCTGACAGGGCACGACGAGGGACCTGGGACGAGATGAAGGGGGTTGCAGCCAAAGGGGAGTTTTGCTCTTCTCCGAGATCCTTCCTCAAGGCCCTGAGAGAAGGTGTAGGGATCCTGAAGGCAGACAACGTCCCTGGATGAGGTCCTGAGCAGCCCCCTCTAACTGGACCCCAAATTTCTCTCTGGAGTGATGTGGAGAGGCGGTGGGGCCCCAGCCCCTGCCCGGGGGAGCGAGGAGCTGGGGAGCATCTCTGGCTGCTCGTGGTGCACCTCTGCGGTGTAACAACCACCCCGACCCTCATCCAGGCAGGATGGTGGCTGGAGGTTTTGCCCAATTACCCCCAAAATGTTTCCCCTCACCTCGGGGAGAGGAGCTGCTCAGGAAATAGCCCGCATTCTCCCCATCAAAACCTCCTTGCAGAAATGAAGTCGAGTTTGCTCTCGTCCAAAAGCTGCGTTCAGGCAGGGACTGGCCTGGCTGGAGAGCTGAAAATGAGATATTTGACGGTGATTTTTGTCTGGCTCGGTGCTTCCCAGAGAATATCCGTGGGCTGGGCGAGCCCCGTCTCACCGGGGGCCATTCCGAGGGTTTGGTTGCCAAACCCACATCTGGCCTCCACTTGCCTCATCTGGCAAGTGAAGCTTTCTGCTGGGGAAGGGCCGAACAGCAGGGGCTGGTCCAGGGGGTGATGGCTCGGAGGAGAGGGCAGGAGGATGGTCCTGGGTCCCCCCACCCAGATCCCACCACCAGCAGTGTTTGGGCACGGCTGGCCGCGTCCTCCTGCTCCAGCTGCCCTCCTCCAGCCCTGCGAGCTCTCCCACCAGCTTTTCTCTCCCCAAAATCTCCTGCAGCTCCTCTAATTTGACCACCAGGAGTGCCAGGCTGCCCTGCAGCTGCTCGGCTCCGTTTAGGTTTGAACCTCTCCGCAAGGCGAGCAGCTTCTTGCAGTCAGCCCCGTGCCCTGCGCTGGGAGAAGCCTTGGCTTGTTGCTGCTGTTTTTCGTGGTAGAAACCGATGCTGAACTCGCTCCTCCGAGGGATCTGCAGAGCTCCCAGGCTCGGCTGAGTCACTGCACGTCCTGGTACTGGGTTTTGCTGCGACACGCTCGGGCAGCACGCGCCCCGTGACCGTCTTGGTGCTGGTTGGTGTGTGGGCAGCTCCTTTGCGCCTTGCGCAATCTCTCCCGCTGGAAAACGAGCCTGGATGTGTCATTCAGCCCGACTTAGCCCAAATGCTGCTTTTGGGATGGAGAGGGGTGCTGTGCTGCGCCATGGGGGTTGCAGCTGCTGTGCCCACCGGGGATCCAGACCCGGCTGTCCTGCTGCATGGATGGGTGACACCAGGGTGCACGAGCGATGCTTGTCCCCAAAATCATCAGGTGATCCTTCCCTTTACAGCCCTTTCCAGTTGTCCCTGCAAAAATGGGACTAAAACAGCACCGAGGGTGAATTTCCTCAAGGAGCATCCCATGAAATCAAGCAGGATTGCCCTTGCAGCAAGACCAGCCAACAGGGGCTGCTGGGGCAAAGAGGTTCTTCCTCCCACATCATCACCTGTAGGGCCACTTTTCTGCTGTCCCCAAAACCGACAAATAGTGGGGGGAAAAACGGAAAAGAGCAGAGCAAGCAAAGTGGCTGCAGAGAGGAGCCACCCAGGGTGACCTCGGAGGTCAGGCTGCGCGCTGCCGGCTCAGGATCTGCCCCGTGGGCACGTTTGGCTTGCTGGAACCGAAGGCAGGCCACCCAGAGGTGTTGCTCGCCGTGTTTATGCTGCTGCCTGATTGCAGGTTTGCAAGGGAAAGCAACACCCTCTCCTCCAGGGATCGCTTTGCAGGCTGGCTCGTCTGGGGCATGGCCTCTTGGCACATCCCTTGGGGTGCCGGCACCAAGGGGGTGTCGGGGAAGCCGTGCCCAGGCTGCCCCGTTCATCAGGAGCATCGTCAAGCAGTGGGCAGAGAAAAAGTCACCTTCCCCAAGCACGATGCCTCCTGGTTGTCCCTTAATTAAAACCAAACCTCTGGTCCCACGCCGGTCCCCTACAGCCCAATTTGCTTGGCAGCAGGCGGCCCTTGCCCCTCGGAGAGGTGGCATTTGTGCTATTCGGAGCACGGCTTGAGTCGCCGCGTTATTTTTAGCTTCGCCACAACGCGTAATAAAGCACGGGCTGCCCGACGTATTCATCACATAAATAGTTCGCCGGGGAGGCCCCAGTTTGCCCGGCGTGGCGGAAGGACTGGTGGACGGGTAGAAAATGAAGGCGTCTGGAATGTGGCACTCCTCCGCGCTGGGGACGGCTGGGCCTGGGGCACTGCCTCGAAGCCTGGTGTTAACGGGGTGAATCAGAGCAGGCAATTAGTGGTGGGGAGCCAAAAAGGTGCTTCCCCGTGCCAAGCGACCTGCCAGGGACCCCGGCGTGGCACGTGGCTGCGGCCGAAAGGGGGTGACCCGTGGTGATGCGTCCTGGGGACTCAGCCGGTCCAAACGCCACCCCAAAATGTTGGGAAAGGAAGGATCCTGGACAGCTTCACGGCGGGAGCTTGGTTCTTTTGGCTACCCCAGGATGGGAGCAGGGAGGGAATGCGCTGAGCTATGGGCGTTGGGGTGCAGCAGCATCCCCATGGTCCGGGGAATGAGGAATTGGCCCAGCTCCAGAGCACCTGGGGCTCCTTTCCTCTCTCCTGGACACCCTCAGCACCGGTGTCCCCGTGCTGTCCCCTGCCACCAGCCAGGACCCAGAGCCACGCGGCAGCTTGGGCAGAAGGTGGAGATGCTCCCGGATTTGGGGACGGATGATGCAGGGCTCCTGGAGCACCCCGCAGACCACGCTGTTGTTTCTCTCCCCCAAAGAGCTGTACACGGCCCCCGACTCCTGCAAGGGGCGCTGCGAGGAGCCCTACAGCAAGGAGGACGAGTGCCACTGCGACGCCGAGTGCGAGAGCCACCACAACTGCTGCGAGGACTACTACGAGCACTGCCGACCGGGTGAGCACTGCTGCCTGAGGAGGGGGCTCCGTGGGGATGCTGGAGCCTGGCGGTGGGGTGCCAAGGGCTGGTTCCGTGTGGGCATCCACCCGTGCCGCTGTGCACTTGTGTGCGTGGTCCTGGGCAGCCCCAGCCTGCGTCTCCATCACCCTGAGCCCTTTTTCTTGTTTTTGTGCAGGTGGGGAATGGGGCGAGGAAGCAGCACGCAGGCATGCTGGCGGTGAGTGGCTCTGGGTCCCCTCTGTGTGCCTCTGGGCTGCTTGCTCCCAGGGCCGACAGCGTGGGGCGGCGCGGTTTTGGCACCTTTGAGGTGCTGCCACCGTTTGTGCAAAGCCTCTGCGTGCTGGTGCTGAGCCTGGGGGTTGAGGACTGATGTCCCCCTCTCACTTAATGAAGGCTCTTGCCCCCAAAATGTGGGGTTGGAGCCGGCTGGGACCCCCCTGCGCCCCGCGGTCACCCCGCGCCTCTCCCCGCAGAGGGTTTCTCCAGCAGCCGCGATGCCATCAGCGACCAGGAGCTCCTGCAGGTCTCCGAGCAGCTCTACGGGGCCGATCACAACAAAGCCCGGCCCCAGGACATCACCATCAACCCTCAGTACCGGGCTGCCCCCGACGAGACGGATGACCAGGAGGATCGCTCCCCCCGGCCGTGAGTGCGCCCCGGCACTGCCACCAGCGCCCTCACCACGTGCCAAGGGACCTGGCCGTCTGGAGAGGGGTCCAAAAAATCTCCAAAGGGTTCCTCTCCCCCCCTCCCCAGGCTCTACGCGTTCGTGAACGAGAAGCTCTTCTCCAAACCCACCTACGCCAGCTTCATCAGGCTGCTGGACAACTACCAGCGGGCGACGGGCCGGGAGGAGGAGGTGACGGCGGAGGAGCTGAGGGAGCAGGACACCTTCCTCCGGGAGGTGATGAAGACCGAGCTGATGAAGAAACTCTTCGCTTTCCTCCATCAGAAAAGTGAGTGTGGAGCTTGGGAGGAGCGGGGTCGCCGCGTGTCGATCCCCCGGCTCCTATTTCCCTGCCTCCCTCCCCGTTCTGCTTTGCCCGCAGACCGCTACGGCTCCGAGCAGGAGTTCCTCGAGGATTTGAAGGAGATGTGGTTCGGCCTCTACTCCCGAGGCAACGGCGAGAAGGACTCCAGCGGCTTCGAGCACGTCTTCTCGGGTAGAGCCGGCGCGTCCCGGTGGGATGGGGCAGGGTTTGGGCAGCGGGGGGGTGGTGCCCGGCTCACCCCAGGGTCTGGTTTGTGCCTAGGGGAGATTAAAAAAGGGCAAGTGAGCGGGTTTCACAACTGGATCCGCTTCTACCTGCTGGAAAAGCAGGGACTCGTCAACTACTACAGCCACAACTACAACGGGCCGGTGAGTGCTGCCCCCATGGGAGGGTTTGGGCTGGCCTCGCTCCATCAGCTGCGTCCCGAGGGGGGCAAACGGGGACCCCCCCGGTGCATGGGGCAGAGGTGCTCACCCCTCTGCCCCCCTACGTGGACTTTGGGGTGGAAGCAGGGTGGGGAGATCTGGAGAAAGTGGTTGCAAAGGGCAAAAGTCGCTCCCAGACAGGAGCAGGAGTGAGGCTGGGAGCCTCCTGGAGAGGCCACACGAGGGTTTTGCTTGGCTTCCGAGGGTCTCAGCCCCCGATCCCCCTTCCCCTGCCCTGCAGTGGGACTCCTACCCCGACGTGCTGGGGCTGCAGTTCAGCTGGGACGGCTTTTACAAGGAGGTGGGCTCCGCGTTCATCGGCTGCAGCCCCGAGTTCGAGTTCGGCGTCTACACCTTGTGCTTCATCGCCCGTCCTGGGAGGGCGTAAGTACGGCGCCGTGTCCGTCTGTCCGCCTGCCACCAAGCCCTCCTGCTCCCCACGGAGCAGCCGAGTCAGCCCCTGAGCACTCAGCACGGTTTTTGGGGGCGTTACGGGTGGGATTGGGATGGGATGGGGACGTGGGGACACCGGGAGAGCTTTTGGGATGGGGTAAAGGTGAGCGTGGGGCGCAGCGGTGGGATTGGGATGGGGACATGGGGACACCAGGAGAGCTTTTGGGAGGGGATAGAGGTGAGTGTGGGGCTCAGGGGTGGGATTGGGATGGGATGGGGACATGGGGACACCGGGAGATCTTTCGGGACGAAGGAGAGGTGAGCATGGGGCTCAGGGTTGGGATGGGGACATGGGGAGAGCTTTGGGGAGGGGGGAGAAGTGAACCTGGGGCTCAAGGGTGGCACGTGTGTCCCCTGTGTGTCCCCACAGATGCCACCTGAGCCTGGGTGGCCACAGCATCAGCATCCAGACCTACACCTGGACCAAGTCCACCTACGGCCCTGGCAAGAAATACATCGCCACCGCCTACGTGATCTCGCCCTGAGGCTGCCCCCATCCCGGCTGGGAGGAACGGGGCGGCCGCAGCCCCACTGCTCCGGGGCCCTGGGCTGCCCCTCGCCACGGATCCCCCGTGTGGGGCAGGATTTGTCCCCCCGTGTGAGATGGGGAGCCCCGGGACCGACGTGGGGCAGGACGGAGGTGGCTGTGGCCCGCGTGGAGGCAGCGAGGGGAGGGAGGCAGCAGCCCCAGTACCTCCCAGTGATGCATCGCCCGGTCGTGGCAGGAGAGCAGGGGGCAGAGAGGGACCCGCAGTGGAAAGAGGAGGCCCCCCTGAGCAAAATAAATACTGACCCTGGAAGGAGATGCGGTCACCTCCTCGGTGTTGGAGACCCCGCTGTGCCCCGAGGGATGTGCCATGGGCAGCAGCAGCTCTGCCAGCCCCCCCCCCACGCCCCAGCCCCATGGATAGGGTGGGTGTTGGGACCCCTGGGTGCTGCCAGGTGCTCCCCAAATCACCTTTCCCCTGGGGCCACCCCATCCTCCCCATCCCCTGCTCTTATTTTACCCCATCAGCGCGTGTATAAATGTGTGTGCAAACGGATAAAGAGTGCGGGGCTGCTCCCTTCCATCAGGGACCCCAAGAAGACCCCCCCCCCCATGGTCCTTGGGCAGCTGCTGACGGGTCCTGCCCCGAGGAATTACCCCACTTGGGGACCCACGGGGCTGCTGTGCGCCCACGGCTGCGTCCCTGGGGACCGTCACAGGGGAATTGGGGTCTGCAGAAGGTGCACCCTCCTCCCGGAGCCCAGCTGTGCTCTCCGGGGGGGCTCTC
This sequence comes from Aythya fuligula, assembly GCF_009819795.1. Classification (NCBI taxonomy): domain Eukaryota; kingdom Metazoa; phylum Chordata; class Aves; order Anseriformes; family Anatidae; genus Aythya; species Aythya fuligula. The sequence goes on from NC_045587.1 coordinate 1,293,940, forward strand.
CCCAGTGGCCCCCGTTCCCAGCACGGAAATGGAGCTGCTCCAGGCTCCTGGGGGCTCTCTGAGCACGGGCACCCCAACATCTCCTGCGCTCGGGGGCACAAATCCCAGACCCTGTGGGCAGCTCAACCAAAGGAGATGGCACCCCTGGAACTCTATTCCCCACCTCCCCACGCTGTCCCAGCACCCTTGGGGGGGGCTGACAAAGACCCCTACCACCCCCTTGCTGCTTGAGCCCCCTGAGCTGCCCAGACCCCATCCTTTTCCCCACACGTGCACCCTCTCCTCCTCCCCTTGGCGATTCGGGTGCCGTGGGCAGGGCGGCCACCCTCTCGGGGGTGTTGGCTCGCGTGTCATTTTATCCGTGCCTCCCCCCCCCCGGCTGCTTTCCTGCACCCCCTGGGCTTGCAGCAGCGCCGGTGGGTGCCTGGGGAGGGGATGCTGAGGAGCGCTGAGATTTGAGCTGCCCGACAGATGGCCGGCTGCCACCGCGGCTGGGGAAGGGGTGGGCGTCCCCGCGCCATCTGCCAGGGGTCACGGGTGACCCCCAAACCCCGCCGCAGGGGAAAGGAGGGGTGTGAGGCGTGGAGGGGGGGGGGGGGCATGCCAGAGCTTGATTTACAGAAATGCATTTGGGATGGGTGCGGGTGGGCTCCTCACTGTTGGATCCCCCCCCTCACCAACCCCAGCACCGCTCCCCGGGGACGCACGCAGCAGCCCGGGGGCTCGGGGAGGTGCCGTGCTGGTGGGGTGGGTGGCAAGGGGCAGATTGTGTGGGGCAGGGCACGGGGGGGGGGCAGCGATGCCCCCGGTACCCTCGTGCTCACTGGAGCTCGTCCCGAAGCTTTTTGGTGGTTTTTGGGGGGGGATGATCGCTGCGGGGCTGCCCTGGCACAGGACCCAGCTCCTCCTCCTGGTTCTGCTCCCCCCCCAGCCCCATCCTCCTCGCGTGCCCACCCGCTGGCCTTGATACCCCACGCCGCAGCCTCCGGGCTGCCCAATTCCCCTTCCCTCTCCACCCCAGGATCTCTTCTTCCCTCTCCATCCAGAAGGATCCCAGGCGGCACGGAGAGCTCAGGTCCCCCGCGGTCGCTGGGCACCCCGGGGCTGCCCTCCCTGCACCCGTTTTCGGGGTGAACGGAGGCGAAACCCCACAGGGACGGGTCACCCACCTTGTGCCTTTGTGGGGGTGGTGGGTGCAGGGCTGGGAGATGCTCGGGTGGTGCTGAGGAGCTGCTTCCAGAAGGATTTGGGATCCCCGGGTTGCTGCAGGCAGGAGGGGAGCGAGGAGGAACGAGGTGGGCACGCACCCGGCCGGCTGCGGGTCTCGAGCCGTGAGCTGGGAAGGCTCCAGGGAAGAGCCGAGAGGGCTGAGTGGACCCCAAAAACCCCCAGCAGGTTGCTGTGGGCACGATCCTGCCCTTCTGCACCCACAGGACCAGCAGGATGCGGCCGAGGACCCAGCAGACCCCTTGGGGACCAAAAGGGGTCCCCCAAGTCCACCCCACTGGGCACCTTGCGCCGCAGGAGGGGACGGCGGTGTCACCCCCAATTTGAGGACCCCCAGACCCTCCCTAGGGCCACCACCACATCCCCTCTCATCCTCCTGCCCCTTCTGCCCTGGGGGGGGGGGCACAGGGGGACCCTCCAGCTTCCCCCCCGAGCGTTGGGAAACCGAACAAAACGAGCGGGGAAGAAAGGGAAGGGGCAGGAGAGGGGTGGAGAGGAGGGGCAGGTGTCAGCAAGCTGCCTCCAGCCATCTGTTGCCAGCTCGGGGACTCGCTTTCCCCCTCCCTCCACCCCAGCTCTGCGTCCGATGGGGCCGATGGATGCTCTCGTGGGGGGGGGGCAGCACGGCGGCGTCCCCCACCTGAGCGCAGCCGCGGCCGGGGGGCTCGCGGGGGGCCGGGGGGCGCGGGGTTGAGCGCAGCAGCTGAGCTCCCGGAGAGGCTCGGGGCTCCGCTGCCCTCTGCTCCCTGCTCCGAGGAGGAAAGGGGCTGTCCCCTCGTGTCCCCCCCCTCCCCAAAAATCCCTCCTTGGCAGAGGAGCCCCCTCCTGATGTAAGGGGGAGGTGAACCCCTGAAGTGAGGCTTTTTGGGCATGGGCATCCTCCGGAGGGGCTGCTGGAGCGTCTCCCCCACAGGACACCCGTGCCCAAACCATTCCCCTGGGTGATCTGAGCTGCTCAGATTCAAGCAAGACCCCTCCCCGCCCAAATTTTGGTGAAGGGTTGCTGCGAATTTGGGTCTCCGATCCTCTCATCCATGGCCGGGAGCTGCTTCTCCACTCCCCTCCCCGCCACCAAAAGGCCAGGACGAGGGGGCAAGCGCGGGGTGGCACCAGGAGCCCGACACCTCCGCGCCTTCAGGAGGGCAAAGCGAGGATGAGGAGGGTCCCAGCTCCACCCGAGCCCCTACAGAGCAAAGCCTGCTGGATTATATCCTAATCCCAAAGGCCTTGGGGACCGGGACTCTAAGTGGAGGCTCTCTAATCCCTTCCCGTAAGCGATCCGGCGCTAACTGCCCCGATGGGACTCCGGCCACATCTGGTGGGGGAGCCCGCCGGGGCTGCCCGCGGCTCGCTAAGAGGATGAGGGTGCGGAGGGGAAAATGCTAAACCATTTATGCCTCGGGCACTTTTTTTTTTTCTTTTTTTTTCTCTTTTTTTTCATCCACGGCGATCAGATGTCAGAGCCGGCTCTCCAGCCCCCTCCTCATCGCCCCTCATCGTCGCTGGGACCCTCCTGTAAAAAAAAAAAAAGCAGAAAAAACAGCACGGATGCGGCCACGAGCCCTGCGGGTGCTGCATCCAGCTCCTTTTGCTCAGCTCCTTGGGGGGGGGGGGGCAGAAATTGACCCCCCCCAGCAGCTCTGCCCCATCCCTGAGGCTCCACGCCAAGGCTGGTGCTGGAAGGAGATGATGTCCCGAGCATGGGAAGCTCGGGGAGGGCTCAGAAATTCCCTGTCCCTGAGCTGAGCATGAGCAGATGGGAAAATGACCCCCCCCCAAAAAAAAAGTAACCACCTAGAAGGGTCCCGGGGGCGGTGTCCCCCCCTCTCCCCCAGCCCACTTGGGGATGAAGGAGTGGGGTCGAATCCTGCTGGGGTGCAGCTAGGAGCTTAGCCGGGGTGGAAAGGGTGGAAAATCCCCTTTTTGCAGCCCCAGTGCTTCCCCCTTGGGGGGGCAAACAGAGCGATGGGGTGGGGGGAGAACCAAGCCCCCCCCCCCGGAGCAGGGGCATCGCTGACAGCTGGGCTGGGGCAGGCGGCCTCGGAGCAGGGGTTAACGAGCGGCAGCCGAGGCCGTTATCCCATATGGGGTTGTCCCTTATGGGGTTATCCCTTATGGGGTTATTAAATATGGGGGGGGGGGGGACCGGCACGTGCCAGGACCCTGCCCCACGTGCGGGTCTGAGCCCCCTCGTCTCCAAACCGCCCGAGGTGCAGGGTGGCTGCTCCAAACCCGGAGATATTCGGAGCTGCTTCGCCCCTCGTGGGACGCCCTCCCCACGAACTAATTGATGCCACCGGGGGATAAAAAAGACCCCAGAGCTTCACCGGGGTGGGGGGGGGGGCTTCAGAGCGGATCAGGGGGGACCAAGCGGAGGGGGTGGCCGCGGCACGGCGAGCAGGGCGAGGATTTTGGCACTGCCGGCCCGCAGCTGGCCCTGGCCGTTGGGGAGCCACGCGGTGGCCGCGTCCCTTGCCGGTGGGCTCGGGCTAACGGCCGGGAGCCGGTTGTGGCCCCCCCCCCCTCCCCAAGCCCCTCGCCCCGAAGCCGGGCGCACGGGCTCCCCGCGGGGGCCGCGGAGCAGCCAACTGTTCCCCGGCGAGGCCGTGCGGCGGCGGCGGTGGCAGCGGGCTGCAGCCCCGGCTAATCCAATCCATCAGGGGGGTAATGAGCTATGAAAGTGCGGATTCAATTAAGGGGGATTGCGACGGAAGGCAGAGCCCCGGCGTGGCAGACGGAGAAAGGAGCCCGCTCCCCTCTGAAAGGGTCCATCTGTGCCGCCGGGTCCCCTCTTTGTGCTCCCTGAAAGGGATGGAGACGCACAAAGGCGGCCGCAGCCCCCGCCAGGCGAGCGCCGGAGCCTCTGCCCATTTCCCTGGGGGGGGGAAACTGAGGCACGGAGGGGCGCGGGGAGAGGTTTCGGGCGCCGTGGCGAAGTTTGGAGGGCTCTGGATGCTGCCAGCGAGCCGGTTTGCGGGGGGTTTGTGTTTTATTTCTGAGTTAGGGGGGGGTCCTCGGCACGTCCTACAGCCCTTCAGGCATCCCGGGCACGGCTGCTGGCTCAGGACCCATCGCCCAGCTGAGACCCCGAGCTTTGGGCTGGATTTTGGGGTCGCTCTGCCCCATTCCCACAGCATCCTGAATTTTGGGGGCCTCTTCCCACCGCTCTGTACCAGCACCAGTCCCCATCCCCTGGCGTGGGGAAGCCGCTCTGCTTCGTGCTGGGCAGCTCAGGAGTCCCCCACACCACCCTGCTGGGCTCCGTGCCTCAGTTTCCCCTCCTGGGAAGGGCTGGCAGAGCCAGAAGCACCCAAAGGTGCATGCAAAGGTGCTTCAGCACCCTCCTCTCCTCAGCTCCAACCTCTGGGCATCCAAATCTGGGACCCCCCGAGCATCGTTGCGGCTGGAAACACCCCCGGGGGCCTCTTCATGGGAGAGCCCCCCGCCCGATTACAATTTGGGGGGGGGATTGGGCCAGGGACGAGTTTAAAGACGGGATTATTGCTGTACAAATTCTGATTAAACCGTCCCCAAACCCTCCTGCTACAAGATTAAGCAGAGCTCTAATCTCAGCCGAGCAGCAAGACTTCGTCAATAACTCCAAATCTCCCCGCTGTTAGTTTATCTGCTGGGGATTAGGCAGGGAGGTTCCTGAACTTGTATAAAATAATAATAATAATAAAATAAATTAAAAAATAAAAGAAATGCCTGTGTGCTGGCCAGTGCGTGGCAGCTGTCATTGCAGGCGTCGCAGCCGGGGCTGCCCCAAATGTCTGCGTGGGGCAGGTTTTCTCCTCGCCCTATGTGGGGCACCAGACCTGAGCCCTTTTGGGACACCCCAAAAATGTCCTTCGTGGTCCAAGGATGGGCTCTGAGACCCCCACATGAGGGAGGATGGTGGGAGCTGGGGGTGAAGGAGCTGCTGCACGCTGCAACCTCGGAACAGACCCCTTGGTCCCTTGCCCACCCAACCCAGAGCCCCCCCACAACACCACTGGGGCAGGACCGTGGTGTCCCCTAACAGGGCCATCCCCTTGGGTGCCAGGAGGACACGGAGCACCCCCGGAGCTCCCCGCTTCCCTCAGCGAGGTGCTCCCAGCCCTGGAAATTCTGGCTGAGCCGGGATGCTTCCCAGGATACGGGACGGTCCCGGGATGCGGGATGCTCCAGAGATGCGGGATGGACCGAGCAGATGCCGGGGGAACGCCGGCCCTAATCCCCTGGCCCCGGCCCCGCTGCGTAAACACTCTGTACAGCTTTGCAAACAGATTGAAGCGCGGCTGATCTGGAGCGCAGCGGAGAGCTTAGGGGCTCAGAGGAGCCAGCGCCGGGATTTGCGCGAATTCCCCGCCCCGCGCTGGCAGGAGCCGGCGGGATGGGGACCCCCATGGGGCTGGGGGGACACGGGGAGGGGACCTGGCCCCAAAGCAGGGCATGGGGGGGATGTAGCAGGGCAGTGGGGCAGCCCTGAGGGGGTCTGGGGTTGGGGAGAAGCTGCAGGGATGGCCTGAGGAGCTCCGGGTGCTCTCCAAACCCCTGAATCGAGGGAGATGAGATCCCTCCAGGGGCTGGTCTGTTCCCAAACCCCTCAGGTCCCGTTCCCTTCAAGCCCACCAGCTGGGAGAACACCCACGGGAGCTGCAGGGTTTGGGGACACGTCTACCCCACGGAGACCCCTCGCCCAAGCTGTGAGGTGCTCGGCACGAAGCCCCTCTCTGGCTCCTCTCCTCCAGCCTGGCTTTTGGGGTCCCTCCTGCCTGTCCCAGACCCCGTTTGGAGCTTCACACACTGCTCCAGGGCTTGCTGTGCTGCTGGACAGACGTCCAAACAATGTCTTTTTGGGTTGTTTTGTGCCACGCACGTGTGCCCGGGGGTCCCAGCTTTGCACAAGCCCCCATCGAACCCTCAGTGCCCTTTTGGGGGCAGACAAGCCACGTCCCAAACCCCCCGGGGCTCAACGAGGTGCCACCACCTTGTCCCCTTGGGACCACGTGCCGCTCCTCGCCCACCGGCCCCGCACTCATCAGCAAGAAAGTTAGCTGCCAAAATCTGATGTCCCCAAGGGGGGAAAGACGATTAACTCGAGAACCGACCGTCTGAGAGTTCGGCTTAGTGGGAAAAGCCTCGTGGCTTCCCAAGCCGGCCACATTAGGAGCTCAGTGGCTCACGGCGTTATCAGATTACAAACAATATCAGAATTACAGCTTTTAAAGCTGGGTTTTAAAAAGGCTTAGCAATTATACGGCTCGGGGCTCTCCCACCCCGCTGGGGAAACCAGGGCGACTCGCAGCCAGGACCCTCGGAGCTGCTCCAACCACGGCTGTTCCAGGGCGAGCTGGGGTGTCCCCTTCCCCGAGCTCCACTGTCCCCAGGACGGAGATCAAGTGGGCTTCAAGCAAAGCTTTGGAAGTCCTAGAGGTTGTGCAGAGCTCCGCCAGGTTTGCTGTGGCCATTTCTGAGCCTTATTTCCCTCCCGAATTCCTCTCCTTTCGCCCCGTTATTGACCCACGCTGGGGCACACGCGGTCTCCAAGCTCTGGGACATCTCCGTCCCCAAGTGCTTCCAGCTGGGGCACCTCCAGAAAGCCTGGCACCTGCGTGTGATCTCCACCACACCAAACCTGGGGTCCCACCACCCCACACGGAGCCGTTTCCCATGGGAGATGCTCTCCCATCACAAGGAGATGCAGGAGGAGAGGACGGACCACCCCCTGCTCCAGCCTCCCTGGTCCTTCCCAAAGGAGCATCCTCCGGCCCCAGCTGCGACCCGGCATGGGACAGGGGGAGTTTTTAACAAAGGAGCCTTTGTGCTGGATGCTAATTAGTCATTAAGGCCGGGTAAGTGCTCCTGATGGGCTAAACTCATGGGGCAGGGACCCTGCTCTCCTCGCACCGCGGTGCCCACCGTGGCTTCACGTCCTCGCCAGGGATGGTGACAAGTGGCACTGCTGTCCCCAAAGCCTGAGCAGAGGGCGAAGCCTCTGAATGTTGCAGAGACACCAGGGCACCCCCCCAAATGTCCCCCCAAGTCCAAGAGCCCCCCCAAGGCACCAGGGAATGGCCGTGAGCTCACAAGGGACCGTGCACAAGCACAGTGGCCTCGGCCACAGCCTGGCGCAGCTCCCGGCGTTTTGGAGATGAGTTTGGCCACCGAAGGGTGCTGAGGGGGGCCGGGGGGGCCGGGGCACAGCTGGACTCTGGGCACCAGCGCTGAGCTGGCAGCATTGCCACAGCCAGAGGCTGTTTTTCCCTCCACTGTTGCCCCAGCATCCTTGCAGGGGTCACCGCGGGGGGGTCTCACCCTCTCTGCCGGCTGCAATAACCCCCAGCCCACCGCACGCACAGCCTGGGGCAGGGTAAGACCCCTGCGTGGGGGGGTTCCCTCTTGCTTAGGGGACACAGGAGGCCTCCACGCCTGCCTGCACGTCCCCCCATCCCTTAGCAGCAGAGCTGCAGCTGCGGGCCCCCCCGGAGAGCCCCCTCGCCGTGCACAGCTTGCGGGGACGAGGCGCTCGGCAGCTCCCACCGGGCTCCGTGCAGCAGCCGGCGTGGGGCTTGGGGGGGACGGGGAGGCTCCGAGCGGCGCGGGGACACGTGGCACTCAGGTCCCCGTGCGAGGGGACGGCGGGGACGAGAGGCCCCAGCGGCAGCCAGGAGCTGCTCCAGGATTTGAGCACAGCTGGGCAAGGCAGGCGCCGGCGAGCACAGCGCCGAGCGCGGGCAGGGCGATGCGCGCCTCGCACGTGGATGGGGTGAAACCAGGACGTTGGTGCGTGCACACCTGCGTGTGTGTGCACATTTGGGTGACCTCCTGCGTGTGCACACATGCAGCAAGAGGATGGCGTGCCAGCGTGCAAAGTGCTGCTGTGCATGTGTGAGATTTGTGCGTGAGCGCGGCTGCGGGGCGCACGCGTGGCTGCTGGGGCGCATGGAAAGGTTCCCATGTGTGTGTGCGAGTCCACACGTATGTTTGGGCACATGCCAACATGTGTGTGAGCTTGTTTGTGGTGTGCAGCCCATGAAAACCAGTTGCAGATGACCGATGTGCCAGGGACAGTGAGAAGAGCCCCAGGGCAGAGCCAGCAGCAGCTGGATGCTAAATGCCACCACCCCCGTAGGGGAGCCCGGTGCCACCCAGCTCCTGCCACCCCTGGGGACCTTCCCGGCTCCCAGCAGGACACGGAGCCCAACCCCACGGTCAGGGATCCCAGCTGGACCCCAGCATGGGGGGTTTGGGATCAAAACTCCCCGGGTCCCTCTGGTTTCCCTGCCAGGCAGCCCGCGTCGCCACGCTGAGGACCACAGAAAAGGAGACGACAGCCCCGCGGTGATGCTGCTTCAAACAAGACCACAACTTTATTTGAGCTAAAAACCCAATTCTGCTTTCTTTACAAAAGGATAAACATTTGCTCTCAGTACAAAAGGAAACAAGCGCCGGGATCCAGGGGCTGGGCAGGGACCTCCGGAGCGCAAATCCTCTCCAAATTCCCAACTCTGTACAAAACACCTCGTAAAAGAGTGAGGTTTGGCCAGCCGGGCTCGCGAGGCCAGTGGGGATTTCAAAAATAGTTGCCTGCATTTTCTTGAAAACAAAAATAGTTGCATAGCCTTTAAAAGTTATTGCTCATAGAAATACAGGGGACGAGTCGGGAGCTGCTGGGCACCATCCAAAGACGAGAAATGGCAACGTTAAATATGGAGTTCACCATTAAATATGCAAGCCCTCGGCTAAAGTACTTGGTTCAGTCACCAGGAGATAGACCGCCGGGGCAGGAGGGAAATAAATTAAATAAATAATGGCTAATAAATAATCCTGGAGCAAACGGCACTGCAAAAAACAACACGTCTCCGCAAAGCTAACTCCAACTAAGCACTTGGAAGTCAACCGGAAAATGAGGAGGTTCTTCAGCACGTTCCACATTTCATGGAAAACAGAGGGAAATAAATTAGACACGCACCCCCCACACACACACCCACCCCAAGTAAATAATAAATAAAACGGGGAATTAAGACACGCTTCTTTGGCGGGATGTCTTGGGAACACGGATCGTGGCAGGTACTCTACAAACCCGAAGAAGACGCGGCCCCGGTGGCTCCTGTTTCAGCTCTCGAGTCCGGGATTTTTGTGCTCTGAAGGGCCGAGCATCCTGCAGCGAGGTGTCACGATCCGTGACCGTCGCCTGCTGGTTTTGGGTCCGAGGGCTGCGGCTGAGGAGCAGGGCAGCGGGGACGAGCCGAGGAGGGACCATCACGGAGACCTTAATAGGGCAGATACGGTGGCATGGGACTCCCTTGGGTGGGGAGCAGCCCCGGGAGTCTTCTAGGGGTGGCCCACATCATTCCCACCTCTGGAGCTGGACCCTCTGCTGCCCTGGGAGGGGAACTGGGCAACCTGAGGGGCTGGAGGGGTTTGGGGCTCCCACCCCAAGGAGGGGGCAAGCTGAGCTCTGGGGGCTCAGCAAATGTTTGTCCCTGGTGCTGGAAACGTGCAGGGCGAAGCCACCTCTGGGAGCATCTCTGGGGGAGAGGGAGAGGGGAGCAGCAGCCCGGCTGTGGCCGGTGGTGGAGCT